>NW_011967100.1:172818-208255 GCF_000949405.1 Vollenhovia emeryi | reverse complement strand
ACCACAAAAAAGATACTCATCTATTAAAATTGAAATAAATATAAATAACTAAAGATATACAATTTTAACCACCTACACTGGCCAGGGTTTCTATTTTAAAAAACAAAACACGTTACAACGTTTCGGTCTCGGATTTGGACCTTTGTCAAGTAATCTGAATACACAGGGTGGTACATTTTAATCGATAATCGGAAATATTTCGTCAGGTAAGCCAGATCGAGAAAAATGCTTCAGATAAAAGTTGTATGGTTTCGAGGGGGACATAAGGTGGTAAAATTGTTTCGACCTTGGATAATCGTTTGGATAATGACCACCCTGTATATAAGTCTGCACAAACATTGCTTAATATATGCTTGATATTAAATTTATCGGTGAGGTAAATAACCAAGCTAGCAATTTTTCCATTCTTAGTTAATCTTCTGCAGCTGCAAATGGGACTGATATCGGTTTGGAGTTCACCATACGTCGCATATCTGACTTCACCCGAATCTCACATACCCGTGACAATGGACGAGGCTTCTTGGGTAGTTTCTCTACTGAACCTAGGCAGGCTAATTGGCGCCATTTCTGGTTCTGTTGCCGTCAACTATCTCGGCACTAAAACAACAATCTTCGTGACGAGTTTGCCAATAACTCTCTGCTGGCTCTTTATATTTGTGGCTGATCGAGTGGAATGGCTGTACGCAGCCAGGTTGCTAGCTGGCATCAGTATGGGTAAGATGTACAGCTGTTTCTCGCTGTACCTAGGCGAGATCGCGGATCCTACCATTCGCGGAGCTCTGGTGGTTTTAGGTACGCACTTCAGTACTCGTGTTTCGTATGCGCGCGCGTGTGTGCGTGTGAGAATCTTCGCGGATAAATACAGAATACAATTTTTTAAAAATAGATTGCTTGATATCGAGATATCTCAAAATGATAACCGGCCAACAATTCCATTCGTTTAATTTTCAAATGATTATATCATAATAAAAAATATTGGTCGAAATTCGACAGCAAATGTTAAGATAGTAGACAGCGTCCAAGATAGTGCAGAATAACTTTATGTATATGAAAAAAAAAAGATTTTGTTATTGTGGCAAAAACTACTAAAATCGTATATATTATTCGATGCGAAAACGATCAAATTTCATTATTATACTCGATATTATAGCAAAATGTGTATTATTGAACTATCACTGCGATATCGTATATTTGAAATGCGAAATCGATTGAACTTTAATATCATACTCGATATTACAGAAAAATTTGTGAATTACAACAACATTATTGAAAAATTTTATCGAGTAAAATTTACGTGAAATTTCATGTAAAATTTGTAATGCAAATGCTAAGGCAAATTTTATTTATTGTCAATAGCGAAGTAGTAAAGCATCTATAGTAAATATATTTTCCTATTGCAATAAAATAACTTGCATAATCAACAAAATTACGTTCAGCAATTGAAATTAGTAGAAAAAAGTCCCCCATTATAAGATAGCGGAGTTTCTGCTAAATTGACAGGGACATTATCTGTTGGTTCCACCATAAATTTTGTACCCTTGGGGTGAAATCTGTTTAGCGGAAAATCGATTGTTAGATCGTGTAATCGTTGCGAAAAAAAATTTGTGATTGAATTTGGACATTGAAAACCTACTATCTCATAATAGAGGAGTCTCCTCTATTTCTAACAAGTTTTCTTGTTAAACATAGTGTCTGACTGTAATATAATATGCTACGCAATTCTGTTGTTTTCATATACATAATAGAGATAGAACTTTTAATTTGCATCTATGCAATGCTTTCCGATTTACGATAAGAACTGGGACTGCTGAGAAAAGATATAATATGAAAGGAAACGCACAAGTAGTAAAAAATTAATCATGTTAACGATCAATATAGTATGTAAATATAATTTTATATAATAACATATGAAATTATATTTGAATGTTAACGAGGATTAACTCTTTCTTTGCAGCTGTAACGGGATTATCAATAGGCAACCTCATGATGAGCATAATGGGCGCGTATTTAAGTATGAAAATGACCGCTACCATATGCTTCGCGCTCTGCTTCGTACTGCTCGTTATCTTCACTTGGTTGCCGGAATCGCCGCATCATTTCATTAAAGTTAAGGAGGAAACTAAAGCGCGAGCCTCGATTCTCTGGTATCACCGTGATTGCGACGTGGAGTCGGAGCTGCAAACGCTGAAGCTCTTTCATGAAAAGAACAAAAGTCTACCCTTCGCCGACGTTATAAAGGAATTCAGAATTCCGTATATATGGAAAGCGCAAGTACTCGTGTCCCTGCTCTACATGTATCTTCAGATGTGCGGCCTGAACAATGTATTGTTTTACATGGAGATCATTCTGCGAAACGCCCAAGTGACCGTCGTAGAGCCGTCGGTGATCGTAATCATCGTGACCGCTATGGGGATCGTCGGCTCCATGCTCTCCATGTTCCTGATCGACAAGTTCGGCAGGCGACTTCTGATGATCGCCTCCACCTTGGCCGTCACGATCTCGCTGATCAGTCTGGGTACACAGTATCAGCTTCTCGACGCAGGCTATGACCCCGCCGACCTTCAGGCTCTACCGATTTTCTCGGTATTGCTCTTCCAGATAGCCCTATACATCGGCATCATCTCGATACCCAACGCGGTACTAGGTGAGATCTTTCCGCCGCACGTTAAATGCGTAGCCGGCTGTTTCGCCAGCATCGTCGGTGCGATATCCTCTTTCATCTCCACGTCGACATATCAGCCTTTAATTAATTTGCTCACGGAAAAGTACTTGTATTACGTGTACGCTTTGCTATTGGTAACCGCTGTACCGTACACTTATTTCTGCATGCTTGAGACCAAAGGCAAGTCGTTGCAGCAGATCCAGGAAGAATTGAACGGAAAAACTGAACGGAAAAGTTGAGTCGGCTCGAATACTAATTTAACGAATTCTCTCGATAATCGGTGTCTAGGAAACTTATTATTGAACTTGTTTTTTTTGCATTTATTACAAGATAAATTTTATGATACGTCGACGTCAGTGCTGAATAATACTGATGTGATAAATAATGTTCTACTAAAGTTGCAATCACAATGCAACATTCTCACTTCGTTCGAGCGAAGAAATTAAATTATTTAGTCGCGGAAGACTGTAGAAGTAGATTGATGAAGAGCGTCTGAAGATATCTACCCACTTCCACTTATTGTATATTATCTTTGCACATATATTAAACTGTAAGAATAATTTCATTTCTTATTTTATTTATTTTATACGCTGCATTAGAATCGCATAATTAATAGAGATCTACTTGTACGCCCAGAAAAGCTTCGAAGTCAAACAAATTTGTTTGAATTTTCACCTTACGAGACTTTTCTTTACCTTAACTGGAATTTCCAAGAGAGTATATCTACTTCAATCCAGCAAATGTTCGAGAAGTAAATAAAAATTTGGTAGATTCAAAGAAACATGACTTCAACGTATCTCGTTTGTTCAACTAAATTAACCTCAGTCAACCTAAATTATAATTAAACCCAACTAATTCTTTGTTTCTAGGTATAGTAGATATAGTTATTAATAATTAACATATCATAAATACGTATATAATGAGTGATGGACTGATAAAACTAAGCGTAATGTGGCGTGTGACTTGGCTTGCTTAGCTACGCCTTTTTGTAAGTGTAATAATAATTAACGCTAAAAAATACAATGTTGTCGATGACTATTTCCTGCAAATTACCACTTGACGAAATATGGTAAACAAGTGTGGAAAACATATAAGCAAAATCAGATTTTAAAAAACGCATTAACCTTCAGACTTCATCTATGGATGAAATACGCAACGCGATGCATCGAAGCGTCGGTGCTACAAAGAAAAATAGAATTTCAAACGCGGATATATTCTCAGAGAGAGGATACTTGGAAGAAAAAGACCTCGCATTCCGCGTCACTGTGCACAGCGTATCGCAGATATAACGTAATGCGAAAATGATTCTCGCCAGCTGTTCGCAAATTAGTATCTCGTCGATTAAACTCGCGCATAATTAAGCGGCAATCGCGCGGAATCTTGTCAAATAAAGACTTGGTAATTATTTTTTTCTCTCCCCCCCCCCCTCCCTCCAAACGTAGAGTGCGGTAACGTCGGCGATGGAACTAAGCCAGATTCATATTTTACAAGACGATATTTCACTTGGACGGTCACCAGCGACAACATTAAAAGCGCAATGGGGCCATGATCGTAAATTTAACACTATCTTATCTCGCACAGGTCATTGCCAATGACACTTTATATTTATACCGCGGGGAGAAAACAAAATCCGACGTGTCGCACGGTGGCTAATTAATCTAAAAATAACTCCGCGATAAAAGAGACGAAATTTGGCGTTGAATTGCGCGGAGGGACACGCGAGCGCGTGCATTACTCAAAATACCCAGACATCTCAGTACACGGGAAGAATACATGATTAAAAGAAACGAGGGGGAGGGGAACGGATACTTGAAAAACGTGTCCGTGGAGGAAGACAAGTGGGAGCTGACGCGGTAAATGAAATGCTCGTCACACGTATATACGCGAATCGTTGCCTTCGCGGGCGTTTTAATTACGTAACGGATCCTACCGCGACACTCGAGCCAAAGAATGGGAAGCGTATTCTCCATGTGTGCCGATGTACTCGGCAGGCGTTTTAAATTCGTTATCGTAGAACATCATTAGCGCCGGAAGAGGTGCATAAACCAATAACTGTAACCGCCGTGTCGCGGGCAAATATTGTGTACGCATAATGCTCCGTGATGCACCAATTAGATTAGGGTGTGAGATAAACGGGTTATACGCGCGCGCGCGCGGCTCGCGTCGAAACGCGAGCGTTTTATTTGCGTGCCGTATACACGCCCTCGCTTTTCGGACACGTCGCGATCGGCGGGGTTTTCTCTCGCGGGGCAAAGGGGTTGAGGGGTTGAGGGGGTGAGGGGAGGAGGGTAGGTTAGGCGCGCAATAAAATGTGCAAAAATAACTGTTGGTGCGAAAAAAATGGAAGCGAATGAGGTAAAAAAACGCAGTCGTGGCAGTCAGTTGTTTAAACAACCTTACCAAGTGTACATACATAAAATTCTAGGCAGGCTGCGCGATTTATTCAGGCGGGAAACATTTTCTGGAGAGAGTGCTCGGTTCTACTTAATTTAGATTTAGATATAACGAATGCCCCCGGCCTCTTATCCGTACGTGCGCTCCCTTTACGACTGCTCCATTCTTTTACTTGGCGAGGATCGCGCCGCAGTTTAGTGCGCGTAATAAAAGTGAGGCTGCCGCGCAGGAGCGCCATTTCTATCGTCGCGCTTAAACGCGACAATCCATGCGGCTGAGAACTTGACGAACTCCAATAGAGTAATTCAATTTATTGCCGGCGAGCAAGCGATAAGTGTTCGCACTGCGCAGCAGTTATTAATTGCGTACGAAAAAGTTAAATTAACTGCACTCTCTCTCTCTCTCTCCATTATCAACGCGGCGCGCGCTATTCCAGAATTGAGCGATGCGCGTTGCAAACGAACGAATTAATTTAGCGTTGCAATTTTCTCGCGCAATTCGAAGCCGCATTGTCAGGGGGGGGGAGGGGGAGTTAAAAGGCAAGCGGCTGAGCGGAAACGCGCCGCCGCTGTTTAATATTTGTTATTGTTCAGTTTTGGCACGCGGCGATGAAGAGAGCCCGAGAGCAGCGGAACCTACTTTGCCCCGCAATTACTGCAACTTTCAGCTCAACGAAAATGGCCTCGATCGGGCGCGCGGGACCCGAGCGTCTTTCGCCGCCGCGAGAGAAAGTTTGTCAAACCGCGTAACGAGCGGAGAGTGTAATTGCCAGCCGAGCACAAACTCGATTGTCCTCCGAGAAACCTCCGACGTCCGCTCCGGAACTACCAATCACATTAGACCTGTCTGCAAGTAAACCCCGAGACAATTATCCCCGCCTTCCGCCAGTCCGGGTATTCATATTTTGTGGCAAACAGTCATTTTCGACGTCACCTCGGCCCAATGGCGTCGTGGCACCTGCCTCCGATAATGCAATATTGTTCGGCAGTTTATTATCAAGTTTAACACTGTATTCGATGTACTGGAATTAGACATATAACTACGGCAATTCTTATGGGAACTAAATTCAGATTTTCCAGACTTTCTATGCACGGGACGACAATTAGCGAGATGCCGAAACTATTTAATTACACGGAGAGAAATAAGATAAAACAAGATAAATAAGATAAAATAAGATAATAAGATAAAGTAATGCCCACTGGGCATTGGTGTACAAGATGTTGGTCAGCGGTTTCCCCCTCGCGTATTATACTTTGTGTGTGCGTAACGAGTCGACAAAATAAAATATATATTGCTATGGCAAAAACTCGTTATTTTTATCCAACAGCGAAACAAATATGCATGCGCAAACATATTATATAAAAATTTATGTATTGTAAAATTCGACTGACTGCGGATCACGTTCCTGTAATGGCCATCTAAATTCCAATAAGCAATTCGCCTTTGAAGAATACGCTATTTAATATCGATAGCCGTAACTGTACTCTCTAAAAGTTTTTAAGTGAATATTTCACTCGAATCATGGTGTCACTGACCACTTCACTCTATTCGGGTGAATATTTACTCCAATAGAGTGAATTAATTCAAAACACTTCAATGATTGCTTGGCCATGTCTGGCAAATTTTTATGTTTAAACTCGCAACGTTTCGACCATGGTTTGTGGTCCTTTTCAAGTGGCAATTGTGTCAAAGACTGGACTCAGTCATGTTCTGCCTTTCGTGAAATCAAGATCTTTTCCTTCAATTTACCACACTGAACTTTTGACACAATTATCACTTGAAAAGGACCACAAACCATGGTCGAAACGTTGTGAGCTTAAACATTTAAATTTGCCAGACACGTTCACGTAATTATTGAAATTTTTTAATTACTGCTGACGACATTGAAGATTACCTCTCGTTAATGAATTAATTCACTCTAAGACAAAAAGTGAAGTCGTTAGCACTCAACAATACACTCCAACTTAAAGTACGCTATTCCGCCACTAGATGGCCGCCGGACTTGTAAGTAAGAACACGATAGTCCGGCATACGAGAAACCCCGTCAGAGATTGGTACGGCTCTTCTATGACAATCAGCAGAATAAGCGAAACTGCCACATAAATTATAGATTTTCAACACTGGCTGTGAACATTAGAATACAGCCTCTATACGCGAAGGTCATAGTGAACAAACGCTAGCGAACCTTTCGTCCATGAATTCGATCCTGCTAACAATAATCGATTAAAGCAAAACTTTTCAGAGTTGCAGAATCGATCAAAGTAAAGAGTGAATGACGGCACTCTTTTCACTCCATTCGGACTGGCAGTATTTTCATTATTTCTTCGAGAGTGAAATCTCACTCCAAAAGAGTGAGATTCCACTCCAAAAAATTGAGAGAGTATGTCTTCGAAAAATTTCAAGTAAATTCCTTTCGTGGAAGTAGAGTCCCATTCTAAGGTTTTCCAAACATATATCACTGTGTATGTTAGCTGAATTTTTTTTTCATAACGTTTATTACTACAAAACGAGCATCTTTTTACATTACGGGCTAGAAAAAACGGCTTTCTTCTGCAAAATAGTATTAAATTCATTTCGTCCCGTCATTATAAAGTAACAATAATTTAGTCGCGATATAACGTTTTCGATCTCCCTGTGGGCACACACAGGTTTCGTGAGGAAAATGGTAAGACGAAAATTATGCTATGTTACTCATAAAGAAATCAACGACGCCCGTGATTTCTTTCATATTTCGCGAGTCAAGAACTCTATTCTGATTAACCAATGTAGAAAATTGCATGACGACGCATGTCTGGCAAATTCTAATTAAAGATTCATTGCGAAAAATATTACCTCAGCCAGGGTTTGAACCTGGGCCTCCCTACACTCTAGGTGGGGCGTCTCACCAATTCTGATTGTAGCACAGTCGTGTGGTATTGATGAAAGACAGGGCGCTAAACGAAACCAGTCGTTCCGTTCACACAGGCCCTCGCTTAATTTGCGCGAGAGCCATTTTTCGCGTGTCACGCGAAAGAGAAGAATATAATACTTTCATTCTTGTATATAAGAATAGTTCGTGCTCGGGCCAAAAACGGACAGGCGGGCAATAATGGGGATTCTGATTCGGGCAAGGGCCGCGGGACGAGCGAGGAGCCTTCGCGCGCAATTTTGCAATGCAATTACCTGTCGCCAACGATCTCCCCGAGTTTTCCTCAAGTTTCCCCCATTCGCTACCCTTGCCGGTGCTTTAAAATTCAACGAACCGTGTGAAAGGATCGTCTTTCCATTTGCTGTCAGAATTCCTTGATGTTCGCGTTACACGAGTCGCTCGACCGGTCGCGCAAATCAAAGAATTTGCTTTGACATAAACATAATGAATCACCGCAGTTTTATCTGCTTACACATCAACACATCATATTTCTCTCTCTTTAGACGCGTCTGTGCATTTTTTACGAGCCAGCATCGGGACAAACAAGATTGTGATCTTTTACAAGTGGAACGAGATAAAAACTTGGGGTAATGTCTTCCAATCAGATTAGTCCCGTTAATTTAACACTTTATATTATTCAAAGATTATTCATAGATTCACTTTTATTTATTTTTACGCTGATTATTGTTGCAATTTCATCGAAAATCATAATTCCACACTACTTCGATACGCTATTGATACGATAGGGAATATTTCTGTAACATCTATTTGTTTACAATTGAATTTCCACAAAATAAGACGTCAGCTTTGCGCTCTCACACGTGAATAAACATAAACGATTAGAATTAATTTTTAATCGTTTATGTTTTTCACGTGTGCGAGCGCAAAGCTGGCGTCTTATTTTATGGAACGATTAGAATTAATATCTAATCGTTTATACTTATTCATGTCGTGAACATATCGATTTACACCCAATACAACACAAAAGCTTGTAACAACATTGCTGCAACATTGCAACATTGCAATGTAATGTTACACAGATATTGCAGAGAGATTATTTTACAATATTACTTCAGTAATATTGTAGCAATATTATTTTCAAATATTGATACAATTATGTTTGTAATATGTATATTGTTTCATTATCTCACTTTTATAGCTTATCAAAAACGACAAAATGCGCGCTTTGCGCGCGCGGTTTGTAGTTGACCATTTTATATTTTTTATAATTTGTATACATGCAAAGAAGTAATTGTATGCGCAACGTCAAGTTAAAATAAAAAGTAATTTATCACTCACTGATACGATTCGCAACAGCAGAGTTGCACGTCGTTAACTATGTATGTTAAACTGCAAAAATACAAACATGTATATGATTATTATAGACTAATTATGTAAAATCGAAATTATTGTATAATATACTTCATATTTTATATTTTTCAAAATAGATATTTATTAAAATAAGTATAAAGACTACTGAAAAAGTCTTTCTTTTAAATATAAACTCACAAAATTATATACGTATTGTCTCTAATACTCATTCGAGTCCCCGTTCGACTCATTTGATTAAATCAAATAAAAACACAGAACAGATGCTTTATTTCGCACAAGTAACAGATAACATAAAATGTAAGACACTTACCTCACGATTTCTCCGCCGTTGCCCGATACCACCCAGGCCTCCTCCTTCTCTCGGATTTTCTTGTTGCACTCACACAACACTCACTCGCACGAAATTTTGGGCACTCCTGTACGCGACGTGAAATGCTGCGAAACGCACGAAATATTATTAACAAATATCGCGTGACTCTCTATCATACAAATTACTCAACCTAACAACTTGCATTTTTGATTCGGAAGAAGGGATAAATCACTTTTAAATTGGCGATGTAAAACGCAACGCGAGCATCGGAAGCATAATGTGCGGTAAAGAAGTAGTTATTAGTCCGCAACGAAACGATATTTTACAAATTTTGTCATTTAATCTAATCCTCGAAATAAATTATGTGAGCGAAATTTCCAGCGATAAATAGTTGCTATTAATTGCAACAGTTAATCGAGATAATTTTCGATTACATTTACATAATGTAACGACGCGCGACTTTCTTTACTTCCTGCCCGTTCGAGTTGCGAAGAACGACCGAGCGAATTACAGCGCGAACGCCGAAGTCGTACAAATTTTTCTCTTTTCCCGAAAATGGAACAGATTACACGAAATCGAAAGATAATTAAAAGCACGGTGCGTAAACGAGATGTAACCGCGACCAAGTACCACGGTTTACGTTCATTTTAGATGATTTAGTCTCGTGAAATATCTGTGTATACGTTGACAAAGATCCGTCGTCTCAAAATGCAATTCGTTTCTCATTAGAAGTTGTAGAAACTTAATGATTAATTGAGGAACGTTACTTGTTACTGATAAAGGTGTGCAAATCAATAGCGTTTTATCCCTGCATTTATCGCGATCGAGTCTTGGAGACCGATAACGCAAAAGTAATACCACGCACGGAGCGACGCGCGCCACTGCTTGCCGGCTCGACGTTCGGCGAGCGAATGATTATTGCTCGGCGACCTTCGCGTAAACAATAGCTCGCCGAACGTCGCACGATACCGCGCAGGAAGAATAATAACAACGAACATTGAGACTTCGTTGCCCCGCCTACGAAAGTGAAAATTCTGTACCTAATATTTCCAATTACTTTGTTCAGTGACTGTTACTACGTTTTGCGTATCATTCAGCGAACTTATTGGTATTGATTAAATTAACGATTAATTCTGTTCAACCGAGAAAATGTTTCGAAACAAAAATCGTTGTTACTTATATTCTAATTACTTAGATTAGAGATTTTACCTCAATAGTTGTATACAAATGTATATTTCTAAATTGTAAATCTTCATTTACTATGAATCTAAAAGAGAAATGAAGCACCCCGCGCTTCGAGAAAACTAATTGGCATCGCGGAAAAGAGGCCTTAACTGTTCGATATTTACGACATTCGCACTGTTAACATCGCATAGATTTGTAATTTAGAAATGTACATTTGTATACAAGAACTATTGAAATCTCTAATCTTAGTAATTAGAACTTAAATAACAACGATTTTTATGTCGAAACATTTTCTCGATTGAACAGAATTAATCGTTAATTTAATCGATACCTATAAGTCCGAACAATGATATACAAAATGCAGTAACAGTCATGGAACAAAGATTTGTACAATATTAAGTACAGAATTTTCTATTTCGAAGGCGGGGCAACAAACACTCAACGTTCGTTGGCGTTTTTCTCTCGGCGCGGTATCGTACGACGTTACGCGGGCCATTGTTTACCTGTAGGTCGCCGAGCTATCACTCGCTCGCCGAACGTCGAGCCGGCAAGCAGTGGCGAGAGTCGCTCCGTGCGTGGTGTTTTTTGTGGTATTACTTTTGCGTTATCGGTTGCCAAGACTCGCTCGCGATAAATGTAGGGATAAAACGCTATTGATTTGCACACCTTTATCAGTGACAAGTAACGTTCCTCGATTAATTATTAAGTTTCTACAACTTGTAATGAGAAACGAATTGCGTGTTGAGGCGACGGCTCTTTATTAACGTATACGAGTACATAGATATTTCACGCGACTAACTCATCTAAAATATAAACATAAACCGTGGTACTTTGTCGCGGTTACATCTCGTTTACGCACCGTGCTTTTAATTATCTTTCGATTTCGTGTAATCTGTTCCATTTTCGGGAAAAGAGAAAAATTTTTACGACTTCGGCGTTCGCGCTGTAATTCGCTCGGTCGTTCTTCGCAACTCGAACGGGCAGGAAGTAAAGAAAGTCGCTTATCGCGCGTCGTTACATTATGTAAATGTAATCGAAAATTATCTCGATTAACTGTTGCAATTAATAGCAACTATTTATCGCTGGAAATTTCGCTCACATAATTTATTTCGAGGATTAGATTAAATGACAAAATTTGTAAAACATCGTTTCGTTGCGGACTAATAACTACTTTTTTACCGCACATTATGCTTCCGATGCTCGCGTTGCGTTTTATATCGCCAATTCAAAAGTGATTTATCCCTTCTTCCGAATCAAAAATGCACGTTGTTAGTTTGAGTAATTTGTATGATAGAAAGTCACGCGATATTTGTTAATAATATTTCGTGCGTTTCGCAGTATTTCACGTCGCGTACGGGAGTGCCCGAAATTTCGCGCGATCGATGATTTTCGCGAGTGAGTGTTGTGTGAGTGCAACAAGGAAATCTGAGAGGAGGACTCCAGGCCTAGGAGACATCAAGCAACGGCAGAGAAATCGTAAGGTAAGTGTTTTACATTTTTATGTTATTTGCTACTTGTGCAAGATAAAGCGTCTGTTCTGTGTTTTTATTTTATTTATTCAAATGATTCGAACGAGGATTCGAATTAGTGTTAGAGACAAAACCATATGTATAAAATTTTGTGAGTTTATATTTAAAAGGCAGACTTTTCCAATATTCTACATAATTATTTTAATAAATACCTATTTAAAAAAATATAAAATATAAAGTATATTTAATACAATAATTTCGATTTCACATAATTAGTCTATAATAATCATATATATATGTTTGTATTTTTGCAGTTTAACATACATAGTTAACGACGTGCAACTCTGCTGTTGCGAATCGTATCAGTGAGTGATAAATTACTTTTTATTTTAACTTGACGTTGAGCATACAATTACTTGTTTGGATGTATACAAATTCTTAAAAGTGCAATGCCCAACTACAAACTGCGGGCGCAAAACGCGCGTTTTGTCATTTCTAATCTCCTTAAATTTTTCATGGTTTTACAACTTTAAAATAAATCATTACGTTAAAACTTCGAACGAAAAATTGAGAGTGCAATAAAAAGACTCTAGCTATATTTATATTTTTCATAGAAATTAAAATTTTTTATTTACATTTTGAGTGTTTTCAAATTTATTATCTCCTTAAATTTTTCATGGTTTCACAGCTTTAAAATAAGAAATTGTTTTATTGATATCTTTGTTAGTAAAACACTATTACAAAAGTAGATATTTCAGTTTGTCTGATGTCGTATCAGAATTAAAGAAGTAAGGAAAAAATAACGAGTCGTTATATTTTTTAAGTAACTGTAACATAACGAGTTACTTTTGAAAATCAGTAACCATAACGGTAACAAGTAGCGGTAACTAGTTTTTTAACTAGTTACTTATAAAAAGTAACTTTCCTGTCCCTGGTATGAGTGCAGAGTAGCCACACCCCCGAAGATCCCGCTTCTTCTACCGAAACATCGATACATCGAAAGATAAATCGATTCATTTCATATTTCATTTCATATTCGGTAGAGCTTGTAGCGATTACGGAGAAATTATAATACAACAGCCAACGCATATCACGTCATCGGAACGGAAATAACGACGCGTCCATATTGGCCCTGCCACCGGCGGCCACGCGGTGAGTTGCGCATTAATGGAAATTTGTACAAAACAGCGGATAACCAAACAGTTAGCGAAAGCAGCGTTATATGTACATTAAATTATTACGCATTATCTCGAAATGGAACGACAGTTTTCAATGACCACCTAACCGCAGGACGACATACCGCAAATTCATCCACTGCGCCACTCGCCGATCCATTCGCAGCCGAACGCAAATCGAAACAACGCGAGGGACAATTCCCGTTAAAAATAAAAACGTTTCCACAACGGAAAAAAAAAGAAAAATGTCGTACGCGACGTGGACTCCGAGAAGTGGACTGCTAATGTTTCGTAGGAAAAAAAAAGAGAGAAAGGAAACGATTTTGGTCCCTGGCCAAGTTGCGGTCGCAGTCAATGGAACGGCGGGGGCGAAGAACAGGGGCAAAGGACTCTAGCGAAGAAAGGTCACCGACCTACATTTTCGTGGTACGACTTTCAACGACCCGCGGGAAGCAGCGTGCTCTGTTTCCATCGAGCGGATCGATGGTCTTCGCGGCTAACCACACATTGTGTCACGTAGCCGCGTATTCCGTTTTCGTGGAGTGTGATAGTGGCGGTCAACTTTGCAGACCGTCGCGTGTCGTTCTCGACAACCTGACCCAATCGAAATTTGATTAACAATTCAACATCCATCGTCAGTCGATCCGGTTCGTTTAATCGAGTCTCCCCGTCGTCGGTCGTAAAACCAGTATTTCAATAAACTTCTGATTAATATTGACAATATATAAAAGAAAAATGAAAGAAGCTTTTTCAAAATACAAAAGAAGCTTTTCTCCATTGGAAATCCATTGCTTTTGCATATAAAATAAAAGAATTGTACCTAGACAAAGTTTTCTTTTAGAGTGGCGCTGATAATACTCGCAATGACATTGAGTCAAATCCGAGGGGGAAACCGTTGAGGGCATTGTGGTGTACAGATTTGCGGCATTACTGGGCATTACTAGGCATCATTAGGCATTTTTGGGCATTAGGCCTTGCTGGGGCATTAAGATAAAATAAGATAAACTAAGATAGAATAAGATGAAACAAGATAAAACAAGATAAGTAAGATAAAATAAGATAATAAGTTAAAGTAATGCCCATTGGGCATTGGTGTACGAGATTTTGGTCAGCGGTTTCCCCCTCGGTCAAATCAAATGACATTATGAAATTAATAATATTAAATGAAATTAATTCGTAACGTCAACAAAGTATCGACAATGATATAACATAATAATCGACAATTTAATTTCAATATAATCGATGAACGCTTTCGGTACGATCGAGCATTTCCTAGGAAAATAAAAGGTGGAAAATAAAAGAGAACGGCTGTACGTGCGCGTACACACCAACCAGAACGTGAATATTTACACAGGGGAAATGAGGCTGCAGAAAACGAGCGGAAGTGAAGATTCGCGTGGGACTGATAGTCGGCCCGACGGTACTCTCGTGCCAATATTCTTTTCTGGTCCATTTCCACCATGCTTTTGCTCACTTTGTTCCGCGCGCGCTCTTTATTTTCTTCATCCACGTCACTGTTTTTCATCCCGTTTTTCATTCTCGGCAGGAGCCAAACACGTCGTTATTTATATTGCGGGCCTACGCGATTCGCGAGTAGCCTCTGTCTTTCCCTTTTTTTTTCAAGAAACTTTAGTGAAACAATAGGATTTTTGTTTTGCGGACGTGAAACTGACCGAGTCTAAAAGCGCTTACGGAGAGACTTGATATTCTTGTATAGTTTACAATCTCTCCCTAAAGCTTTTCTATTGTGATGTCGTCTACTCGTGTATTCTATTATAATGTTGTCTACTTGTGTAGATATTGATTAAAAGTTTATAAAATGCTAAATTTTCCTGAGAAGCAAATAGAGAAGTATATAACCGTTAAATGATTCTGAAATACATAGAGGAAAGTCCCCTATTATGAGCTAGGCTCCTAATATGATGTAGCGGAGTTTCTGCTAAATTAATAGACATCGTCTGTTGGTTCCACCATGAATTTATTATTCTTGGAATGAAATCTGTTTGGCGGAAAATTGATTGTTAGATCGTGTGATCGTTGCGAAAAAAGATTTATGATTGAATTTGAACGTTGAAGACCTACTATCTCGTATTAGAGTCCTGTCTCATAACAGAGGGCTTTCCTCTAACTCTTTCACAAGCATTTAATATCTACGTATGAAAAAAAGTTCAAAGATCCCTAATTACTTATTAATTATTTATTAAAGTTTTATCTGTTTGTTTGAGATCCGTTACTGGACACTTAAATCCACGAGGAAAGCTCATCGAATGTTCCATCTTAATCCACGGTAGACGCACACAGGTAATTAGCCCAATTAATATCAGCCGGCGGAACTTAGGTGATTGACCGAGCTAACGAACAATCGCGATTAACCCAATTAATGTTTCGGCGCTGAGCGTTCTAATGACTTCGATCGGTAGCAGTCAAGATCAGTGATCTGCAATTACTGTTTTCGGGAAACGACGTGACTCTTTATTGACTATCTTATCTTCCGTTCGTTCTTTTTAGATTCTTTCTCTCTCTACCCCCTCACACTCTTTCAGCGGATTAATTACGAACAAAAACTAATTGCTGCAAAATCGCGTCAACCTTTGCACTTGAAGCAGCTATCGGTCTATTTGCGAATGCAACCCTTAAAAGAAAGAAAACTTTCTCGTAATTCCCGACATGGTTTCTTCGAAGATACCTTCACCTTATACCTTCATTGCAAACGCAATTAAAATTAGTATTCTTGCAACCAATGCTCGTTTCGTGTTGTAGAAAGAAACAGAGCCCTGCAAAAGTGGGAAAAATATTTGTAGGTTTGCCCGAGGGGTAAACCGCCGTTATATAAAATCATGTACGTACGACGATGTCTACTGATGCCCAGTGGGCATTACTTTATCTTATTTTTCTTGCTTTATCTTATTTTACCTCATTTTATTGTTATAATGCCCCAGCAAGACGTAATGCCCAAACTAATGCCCAAAAATGTCTACTAATGCCCAGTAACGCCGCAAATCTGTACACCACAATGCCCCCAGTGGTTTACCCCTCGGTTTTGCCATCAGATACAGGACATTCTCCGTCGTGGACACTGCGAGTTATATTAATGCCGAGTTTTTTCTCAGCATATCAAATCTTTGAGCATGACAATATTAACTCCGCCCCTATATAACTTTGCCGCGGTAATACTGCGATGAAAATGAAATCCGGATTAAATTTATACAACGCGCCGACAAGTTTCGAAATAGAGTGCGGCGTCGAATGGTACGTTGCTCGCAATGGCGGATAAGTCTCTCGCGGCGGAGACAGTCGCAAGTGGAAAGAGTCGAGCACAGGCCAGGAAGTGCGCGCGCGAAAGGCGTCGCGTCGCGTCGCGTCGTCCCGACCGATCCGGCGGACTTCGTATCCTCCATATGCGATTACCCTAGGCGGAAAGAAGGCGAGGAAAGGGCCATGATGCCGACGGGAATATATCCCTTTGGCTGCCGCGCGACTTTCCTTTTTATCTCCCGGCTCTCTTCGTGCGCGGGCCCGGCGCGCGGGCGCGATGCACCGCGACGAAATGAAATACTACCGGTAATTCCCACGAGAGTCGGATACTTTCGAGATTATGTGGCCGTCCAAAAAGATTCCTCCGTGAAAACGTCGAGGTAACTTTAAAACTCGATCGAACAAGAATTCGTTATCGGGACGATAAGATTGTAACCAGTGACGATGAAACGTGAAAATCATGCGCAGAATCGAGGACAAGGAAGCTGTTCAAAGTCAGGCAGTATGAGGGCTTATCTCTATCGTACACCTCACTTTCACGAGGAAAACTAATTTTAATGTCCCTTTATAAACCATAATGACATTTCAAATTTCGAGAGAAAGTGTAAGGGGAAAGCAGATAATTTATTTAAAAATATGAAACGAATCGCCGATAAAATAATCCTGATTTTCTTTTATAATATTGTGCATTGAAGAGCATTTAAACGAGCATCTTGATAACGAGTTAACTTTGTGGTGTAAAATGAACGGAGAAAGGAGAGCAAGAAGAGAGGAGAGAGAGCTTCCGCGCTTTGAGCCCACCACGTTGCAGCGCAGATGGAGTCTAAGGAGACGCCAAGGTTCACCACTTGTCCCTCGAGAGCTCTGCTCGCCCCTAGAACTCTCAAGCACTTGGTTAACGCAAGGTAATTCCGTTGCGATGCAACGTCTTTGAGAAGGCTGGCGCGTCTGCTCGCAATATCCTGATGACCTCGAAGAAAATTGAATAATCGCTCGACATTGCACTTTATGGCAGGAATAAACAAATTTGAGAGAGACTGCCGAGAAAGAACGCCGAAGGTACGGCTAAATTTATCCAAAGTGCATAATAATATATAAATGAAACTGGATTCCCTTTAAAACCTATTCTTTTCTATTTCTTTTTCTTTATATTTTCGCTACAAATTAAATACTGATTTTCAATTATCGATACTAGACTGACTAATCGCGCGGGAGAAATAATATATCACAATAAGCCCCAATGTTCAATAATTTCGAATAATTTACATTAAGCACGAATACACAGATAAGAAAATAACAAAGGAGGGGGGGGGGGACAGATTTGTGTAGAGATTACATGGTACATTCGCAGAAATAATGAGAGTACCAAGAGGCAGAGCGCGAGCGAGCGGGTTTCATCGCAATAACGTACCGTAAATGTTGAAAATGTTTTATACATCCGCATGCGTTTAACTTTTCGGCCGAACATCAAATCACGGAACCCTTGGGGCTACGGTTTACTCCACCTGACGCGGGAAGCGCGTCCCATTCAGATTCTCTGATTCAAAGGAAAGCGCAGCGCGAAAGCGAATGAAGTATCACGTTACTGCATAAATATTTAAAAAGCGTTGCCTTGATATGCATGAAATATACAGTGTTTCTTAAATAAATACTCACTAATTATACAGCGTCATTCCTTATTAAAAATTAAGTCGAAGAGTCCTGAATCTTTTTTTCTCTATTTAATGCTTGATAAAGCAGTAATTATTGAGTAAAAGTTGGCCCAATCAGCGCGGTCCTTTAGAGAGGACGATATGTCTAGTAGTGTGTGGCAATCTAGCGGCGAAGCGCTCACGTATACTACCAGGCGCGCGGCTCACTGACGTACGCTTGTCTAAAGGTAGACGCTGATTAAATTAACTTTATTCAATAATCACCGCTTTTTTAAGCATTATAGAAAAGTATGGTTTGGGACTTGTCGACTTTTAATAAAGAATAACGCTATATAGATAATTAGTAGGCACTCTTTAAGAGGATCCCTTAGCCATCTCTTTTACCGACAGAGTCAAATATAATTTTTGCGCTTGTAATTCTTTTTATTGGCTTTTATGCACAAAACAATACCAAGATAAGTTGCGGACCGCATAGCAGAACAGTTTCATACTTAAAACGCTCAGTTCGGAAGTTCTCATAAAAAAAGATATTGGTATTTGAAATTTAGGTTGGCTAACCTCAATCACTTATAAAGTGGTATTTTTAAATTTTCTTCGTTTTTTATACAAAGTCGACTATCCCTGGTTTTGTCTTTAGGCGTACTTTAATCGTGTGGAAGAATTTTGCCATTTTATAAAGCCAATTTCAAATTTAGTTAGAACTACGAATTGAAACTTTCAAATACCGATATCTTTTTCATTAAAGTTCTGAACTGAGTGTTTTAAGTATGAAAATGTTCTGTTATGCGGTTCGCAACTTGTCCTGCTATTATTTTGTGCATAAAAGCCAATAAAAAGAATGACAAGCGCAAAAGCTATACTTCACTGTGTCGGTAAAAAAGATGGCTGAGGTATCCTCTTACAAGAAATACCTTATGTATTTATAAACCCTATGTATTTACCATAAATTGCAGACAGTTCGGAAGTTGAAACGAAACGCGTCAACTGTGTGCAACGAAATATTAACTGAAATTATCGTTGAAAAACTATGCATATAAATCAAATATTTAAAATACATTAAACCTGTGTATTTATCTTGGTAGTGTCGTAAAGTGTAAATATCGCTATCGCGTGCGCTCCTCGTGGGAGCCGGGAAAATCCTTCTACTTCGGAAAATAAGGAAACAAAAACGTCGCAATAAGTTTCAGTACTTTATAGTGACTATGCTTAGAGACCTACGGTAAGCTGCACTTTGAAACTCGCTTCTTAATCCGTTAGTTTGCTGTTAAAAGAGCCTCTTCTATAAATGGCTTCACGTCCACAGCGAAATGTATTTCAATCTTCGATTAAGGACATTTATGCACACAGAAATACGTGTGTCTCGATAAAAGGAACATTATGCAATTTTCTTGGAGAAATTTTTGAGAGGAAGTTACATCGACGAGAGATATAACCCGAAGTGTAAAGAGATCGCAATTTAATACAGACTTTAATGCAATATACAGACTTCGCTGCAAAGGAAAGCGACGAAAAAGGTCTCTAAAGAAAAGAGGATATGTGCAACTGGATTAAAAATATATAATACACACTCAGAAGTTTCAGACGTACCAGTGTACGTGTTGACTTTCAGAGACGGCGTCGCGAAAAGCAGGCGTAATCGTGCTAAACTGATTAAGGGATCAAACTCGCTGCACAACGGCATTGAATAAAGGGGTAGATAAGCACTGTAAATGAGATGAAATCGAGACGAAAGAGCCCCTGCGAAAAACGTGGCTGGTTTATTCCGGTTTATCCCGCGGCTTCTCCACACTGTGGATTCGCCCCGCCAAACTTATCTATCTCCTTGTAGAAATCTCGCCGAATCTTCCCAGGGGAGGATTTAGCTAGGCGCGATAAAGCGAATCCGCAGTTACGCCCGCGGGCCGCGCGTTCAAATTATATCGTCTGGCTTATCCGGAAAACGCGAAGAAATTATTACGCTCTTGTCGGTGGCTGGTCGCGAGAGGCGAGCTTTCACCTAAGGTCGAGTTTGGCCGATAGAAATCGATGGACAATACTTACAACACGCGGTGTAATAGCTTTATTCAATTTTGTGTATCTTCAATTCTATCCGCATGAAAGAAAGTTTTCTTCCACAATGGCGACCCCGAAATTTTTGCTCGCAAAAAGGCACTTTATTCGTAGAGAAAATACCCTCGTAGAAATGTCATGCATTTTTTTAGCAGTTGTTAGACAGTTGTATTAACTTTTGCCTTATAGTGACTGAGAAGCAAAACTACTTGGAATCCCAATCAAAATGTAACGCTTTTCTTACAGTTACTGCACATAAAAGATCCGCAAAATTTAAACTCAATTACTGAACAAGAACAAAATTAATATACACCCCTGTTGTCTCCTGCTCACTTTCAACCCTGTCCTTGTTAGCCCTTTCTTTAAAATACAAAACAATAAGTATTTTAATGAATAATAATCTATTAATACTAGACAATAACTGGGCAAATGTCTAAGCAAACTGCATATATTTTTACCAGGAAAACTGCTTCAGCACTGACAAATAAAACTCTATCAATTTTTTGTCCATTTTCTATGCAGTATTATTATAGAACTAATGAGAATGCAGTAATACTAGACAGTAACTGGAAGAGTGTCTAGAAAGACTGCATACATTTCCACCAGGGTATAAAAGTGCAGATTTTAAAGAACAGTAAATACGTCGAGAACGCGGCAGGAGACATCGAGATAATGCTACTCGCAGTGAAAGATATTTAACAAGCAGTCGACAACGCCGTGAAACAATACGCAATGGAAAAGGCGCGAGGCCGATCAGATGAAGCTCCTGATGAGCTTCCGTTACGCGAAATATCTGACGAGACTCGAGTGCTCGCCGTTATTATTGTACGTGCCCGAGTGACGAAGGTTTCGCGTCGTTCGACGAACCCTATGCCCGCATTAAGAGACTATTGAGTTTCAAGAATACTAGCATTCAGCAGTCGCTAAAGAGCATCTACAGCCTTCGCAAAGGAAGGACTTGGCGCTTTCGAGATTGGATCTGATGAATAAAATGTTACGCTCGAGCACCTCGGCATTCTAAGATCCTGTTTGTAAGAATTGTATCTGAGGCACACGAGAGATCGCCGAGAGCAAACGCGAGTTCTGCGTTATGCAAAGTAACACGGGAGGAAAAACACAGCAGCTGCATCAATCTATAACCGTGTGAATTTCCTTGCGCAAAGAAATGCATACTCCGTGAAACTAGAATGTGAAAAAATCTCTAGTAAGTTTGTTCTAGTGAAGAAGATTTTGTTGAAAAAGATTAATGAAACGCACAGTCTTATTCATTAATGTCTGGACCTGTATTGTTCTCATCTATACAAATCACTGAGTTTCAGACGAACTACAGCCTGAAACTCATCGATGTATAGATGGAAATAAAGATTATGAAAATGTGAATCCTAGTAAAAGTGAGGTCCAGGCATTAATGAATAAGACTGTACATATGTTTTCGATCGTTATCGATTAAAGTAGGAGACAAGAATCGAATAAAAGAGGTGCTAGCAGAGATCACATCGTACATCCGATCGCATCGTTTTCACGAGACGCTTGTTGCAACACCAACTGCAACAATAATCATATTGCATCTATGTTTATCACGCGATTCTGTTAACGCACCAATTGCCGTTTGCGCACGGCGTTTGTACAATCAATGATACGTCGCGGCAATTAACTTGGCGGAATAATCAATGCAATTTAACTTTAATTCCCGCGAAATTCGCGCTGCACTCGGTCCGCCTGACCCGTTTAACTGTCCGCGATTCGGTCATTATCAATTCATTGCGCGATAAAAATTTCCACAGGCGGGACTAGCGTTTCGAGAACCGTTGAAAGCTTCCATGCACTTTGCGCTTAATATTGTATTGCATGCGATCATATTAATGCAATTAAAACTTTGGCACGATATGATTTTCGCCGTTAATTTTAATTACAGATGAATAATTCAACCTCGTGCGCTACAAAATGTCCAACCCATGATGCACAAAATGACGAAGACAATTAACTGACTAAACCTCTAATACAACGAAGAAAATGCTCTAGAATAATTTTATTTATTTCTTTGGTCAACGCTAAAAGTGAGGATACTACGTGATTCGTATTATCCAATGAGTTAGCCATGCTGTTAAAAACTTTATTCAATCCCGGACACGGCGGCAAACGTGATAAAACGGCAAAAATATATTATAAATCATTAAGCCGCACGCTTGAGAGCTTTCTGAGAAACATGCGAGAAATATTTCCCACGCCATGCCGGAACAGTTTTCGAGTTTCACCGCACGTGCGGCTACCGGGAGACATTTTCTACCCCCGAGGTACGTCAAAATTGCCAAGTTTCGAGTCGGCGAAGGTACTCAGACCTTTTTCATACGACCCAAGGATCGTTTCTCATCGCTCGGATGAGCCCTGCCACCGAGTCGAAATGATTATGTTTGGCAAACGTGTTCGGCAAAGAGGTTTCGTCAGCGATCGGTTAATATTCGGGTAATATTCCTTGTTACCTTACGTTTCCTCACGAACCACAAAGAATTATAAATTTCATATCAGCTCGAAAGGCAGTTGCGCGATCGCACATATTTATTCGCAACTTGCAATAGAGAATTTTATACCAGGATTCGAGACGGACCTTTTTATTTCTTTCGCAAATCCATACAGAATCTTCTTAGTCTAATAAAACAGTTTGAAAATGTGTTTCGGGGAATTTTCTCTCGAAAATCTTGTGAAGTTAAAATGTAAGCCAGGATGACAAACCTGGAGCGAGCTAGAGGGAGAATTCGGGCCAAATTTTTTAAATATTGCATCGTCACGTGCGCGGCGACGTGCACTCGCAATCGCAGCTGCAACACGTACGTGCTCAATGTGCGTATACAAGATGACGATCGGCAAGTTGCTGAATTTAAATAGTTATCATTTTGTAATAAAAATGAATAGAGAGGAATACAAGACATATTTTACTGTAGAAGAAACTTATAATTTTTATAAACTTGTAAAAGTAAACACTGCAAAAAAGAACTTAGTTGCGCAATACAATAAAATATGTTTCCGAAATTACGATTGCTTGCACTTGCGCAACAATCGAGACTTTTAAAAATAAATAACATTTTCAAATATCAATAACTGCTGTTCTTCGAAGAACTTTAAGTAAGTCCCTTTTGTAAAAATCGCTACTTATATCGAGATTTTCCGAATGTCATGTTCCAAATGTCATCAATTCGTGTCATGTAATTACGCAGTTGGAAAAGTTGTGTTTTCTTGTTGAAAAAAAATGCCGGTTAAAATTTTTGTAACACAAAAATTTGTGCGGACCGTTTGAGACTTGCTAATTCCACTAATTTTTTAAATAAAATTCTTTAACTCATTTATAATTTATAAAATTTTTAACACAAATTTTTCAACTGTGCAGCTAATTTTTTGGCTTCTTATAATGTGCATTTTTACAATCTTATAAATATACATATATTTCTTTTGTATTACGCAACTAAAAATAACGAGTTCCTCTTCCGTTCATTTTATTTTGTATACTCATCACAAAATAACAGCTATTAAGCTTCAGCAGCTTTTGTCACCCAGCATACTGAACACGAACGATACGACTCGTTCAAAATCATTCGCTAATAGAAATCAACGACGTTGGAAATTATTCACGTTAAACTGCTCCGTTGCATAATAATTTCTAAATTTATACGCGCCACACGAAATAGGCAGAATTTAATCGGATAGAATTACATACGGACGATACGTGTATCAATGCATGTATACTTGTACAATCGATAGACAAAATCAATGTAAGTTCTACGTTTTGTCGACTGACCGTACGGTGAAAATATGACTCACCATAACGTTACAAACTGACTTTATCGAGCACTGCTGAGATTGCAGTTACATCGACTCTAAGCGATTGTCACCTCGTAAATTGACTTCCGATTTTTCACGTCCTTTCTTTTTTTTTGCGCGCGCGCGCACGACTTCGATCTTCCCGCACTTGTCCGTGTTTTCGATCTCGCCAGACGTCGTTTGTCCTAATTTTTCCTCGAAAACAGGATACTCCGAGCAAATATCCGTTTTCCGATGTACTTCCACCTTCTGATTAGTTTCCTTATCTTCTGCGCTTCTACCTTTTCCGCTTGTTAAAGCTTAATCTGACATCTCGCTGTGTAAGCATTCGCTAATCTCCGGTTAACCCTCTAACGTCCGCACATGGTACATTCAAGATACTTTCGAGGCTCAAAACGCGTTAAGGATTCTGGTCTAGGCGCGCGTGACGTACATCTTAACGCGAAAAGACCTCCGGAAAGAAATTCGCGCCACCGTTGCCGCGGGGGCTCCCGCCGCCGCGGTGTCGTCACATTTTTTTTCGCGTACCGAGCGCGTACGATCCATCTACCTATCTATATTCTCCCTCGCTCTCTTCTCCACCCCACAGTCCCTCATCCTTCGACAGCTCTAGCGATTCGCCGGTGTACCTTCCAGCCAGGTCTTCATTTCCTGCTACTTCCTTGCCGTTTTCTCCGGGCCACCATCGGCCCAATAAATATCTTTTTCCCTCAGAGAGACACGAGGATTCGCCTCACTCGTTCCCTCCGGGTCGTCGCCCTCGAATCCCACGAGCTGCGCGCTGCCTCTTCGTTACCACGTCGTCCTCGTCGTCGTCGTCGTCGCGGGCGGCGTCTAGCGGCCCCAGAACCCACCGTCGACTCTTCGGAAATCCTTCAATGAAATCCTCGAGAGCCGAAGTCCGAAGCCCTCCGCCGCTGTAAAGCCGGCTCCTATCGGATCGATTTCTCGCCCTCGAGACGAACATCCGTGCCGGCAGGAAAAAGAGGGTGAACGCGAGCGAGAGAGAGAGAGAGAGAGAGAGAGAGGGAGAGAAATGAGCGCAGGTGTGAGTGGATACGCGCCGTAGGTGAATCGCTCGAAACGAGATAGTCGAAAGCGACCCTGAAGGATCGCGCTGGAGCTAGAGAAGTTGGATTGGCTGGTTGTAGAATGGTCGACTCTTGTAAATCCTTGATAGCGCACCACCAAGATATATAACGTTGGCGAAGGTAACGGATACATGATACGTGCTACATGCACATTCGTCCTATTTGTCGAGAAATCGAATATCGCCGTCCCGTTATTCTCTGAATCGCAATACAAAATATATCATTGGGGACGATATACTTGGAACGAGATTCGAATAACGTCGACCGGCAGTCGTAATGCATTTTTATCGCCAAAGTAGAGGCAGCTCGCGAAGTAGTTGAGCGGTTTTTCGACGCTTGGCAACGCGCGAATGAAATCAATCGCCCAGCTGATCACGGATTGTTCGCATGCGAAAGATATTTACGAGCGCCAGTCGGCGATTGCCAAAAGCAGTCGCGAATTACCGCGCGGTGAGGACTTTTTCGCAGTCTTTCCTCCGAGACGATCTCGGCGCGGAACTCGATTGTTCGACTTTCGTACCGACCGAGTTCGGGATTTAATAAAATTTCGTTGGAACGTTGGGGCTCTTTGTTCTCGCGAGTCAGTAGGTCACAGCGAGTATTAAGCACACATGTAATTCTTAACTTGATTGGCCACCAATTTTGGGAAAATGTGCTTTTCAAGTTTCAAAAAGGCATTCGCGTTGAAAGCTCATATTGAAATTTTTATGGTACGTTTAGCGTTTCAAAACGCCACTGAAAAAGTAATTTTGCAACCGCGATAATTTTGTATTCGCAATACTATAACATTAGCACAACAGGGATGCAGTTTTCGAGTCATTCTCTTCCCACAAACGATATAATAAGAAATCCCGTTATCATCGCAGTCGGATCGTTGTAAATCGGATCGCGGGCGATAAGAAAGCTATTGTCTCCTCCAAACATCGAGATGAATATGCATCAAGAAAGCATGATCTGTCTCCGCGGGTATTGATTTCCTCGGCGTCTTGGAATAATTGAGCGGGGGCGCGTGGGAGCGGCGATACGATCGGATGCAGGTGCAAGATGCACGTAGCAGACTAAGGTAATGGTGATGGTGAGAGAGATACAGGCGACGGAGGGTGCCTCCGCTGGACGTGGAGGCCTCTGGGGTATTCAGTGCGAGGGGAGAGAGGGGGCCGGCACGTAGATAGGGGCACCGTATCTGTACGATATACCGACACCCCATTTCTGCCGAATTTATGACCGAAGTATCTGCCAGATAGGCGGGCTAGCCGTACATCTCGACTGCGCCGTCAGAATTTCCGCTACACGGGCCTACCGTAGGCCGCGCCGCCTTACCTGCACCTGCACCGCGACAGTGTAACGTCGCGGCGTACATTCGAAATAATGTCGCGCCCAATTCGACCGACTTTAGAACTTCGCGCTATTCCTGCCGTCATTGCGAATCTTTGGATCGATTTCACGACCGTTCCCAGCAAACACCAAAGTAACGGTATATAACATCAATACAACATCAAATAGCACGCGTGTTATATTACATTTATATCGATGTTACATCGACGCTATGTGACTGTTATTATACTTTGGCGTTTGCTGGGTTGTAATAAATACTCTCTCGGATGTGTATCAATTTTTCGTCGAACTAGACCGATCTGACACGTCTCCGTTACTTTCGATATAAAAAGAAACGTGTGCCAAAAAATTAACGGGGGAAACATACGTAAATTAATATTTCTTTGATTGTACTGTGTTATAAGACTATGACGGTTTAAATCGACGCGCAGCTCTCCGTTTCGATATGTGGCATTCGGGAATCAACATTAGACTGTTTATTGCGATGAATATTTCCACATGCCTCGGTGGTCGAGTTGGTTGTAGTCCAGGTGCAAACCCTGGCTAAGATAATATTTTTTGCAATAAATTTAAAATAAGAAATATTTAGACACATCCTGTCACGGCTCTTTAGTCCTCATCCCTACGAATTTGTGTTTACCACGTGAGAGCTTTATGAATTCCATTAATTTGCTCATTTTTGTCTAGATTATTTTTTATATACGGAAAATAAATTAGTGAGCCATTCCACGTAAAAAAGGATAATAATCCTTCACCTATCCAACAAGGCATAAAATAATTTTAACGGATTTAATTCCTTTACATATTTTCCTGCGTCAAAAAAACAAAGATACTTAAATAATTAAACTAAGTAAAACATCTATGACGGATTGCAACAATTATATGGTATAATTACGCGGTATTTAAATTATTCTAAATTAGTTTTATTTAATAATAATTTGTCAGCGAGCATAAATATAAACGCGTAGTTGTCTAGAATCAGATGAGTAACTTATTTACAGATTGCAATGGAATTCCACGAATTATTTATCGATTACGATGTTTATCTCGCGATACGACTTGTCGATGTTCACAAAATAGACAATGCGAAAGCCGATTTATTCCCTCGATCGTTCCCCTCCGCGAAATGCCACAGACACAGGCATGAAACTGACGCGGAATGAAGGCCGACCTCAATGTCGGCTGATTTCCTTTGTAAAAGACACAAAAGGAAGCCAGATAAAATGTTCGATACACTTCGCTCGCGCGCAATACAAACACAGCTTAGAAGAGTAACGAAAATTATCGCGTAGTCGTCTCTCGAGTGGACAAATCGTTCTCACGCATCTCCTCGTTTTCCTAAAATTTTATTCGAATGTCGATTAAATTCGACAGCAAAAAAAAAAGAAAGGTGTATCCGGGACATTTACGTATTTACCGATGAATTCCACTTTACTCTCCTGAAAAGGACTCTAGAAATATCGATGCGATCTCAATGTCACATCTCGCGAAAAATGAATATATATCCCTAACCGATATTTCCGTTTTTCCAGATGTTCGTTGAGCAGATTCAGGATACCGAGCACGCAAATCGAGTTCCTAAGCGGAAGCCTCGAGTCTCTCATTCGCGGTAAGATTCACGACGGCCATTATTCACAAGCGATTTAGCGTCGGAATAATAAACGCAACGGTCTATATGCACCGAAGTGGCAGACGACGCGCGGGAGCGTGGAAGCTGACGCGAAACTCAAGAGCATCTTTCAAGTTCGCCCGACGCGCCGCTGGATGCCCTTGTCATAAAAGCTTGAGCAAGTGTCGCGGAGTTCACTCGCCGTCCGACGTGTCGCTAGATTGGGGGAACCGTGACATTATTATTGATATCCGTTCTACCGCGAACAAACTTGCTGCTCGAAGCGCAGCTGACAGTCAAGTACGCAAGCCCGTGCACTTGCCTGAGACTCTCTCGAGAGAGGCCCGCGGCACTTTTCTCTCCGTTTCTAACCGTAAACTTTTCTCAAACGAGACCCGTTGTGTTGCGGACAATGACGCCAGTGTCGCTTAGGGTATTTAAATGATCGGCGTTTCGAGAGCTCGGCGAGAGATAAACGAGACGTCACCGGCCATAGACTTCTATACAGAAGAAAGTCCTCTATTATGAGATAGGATTCTAATATGAGATAGCAGGTCTTCAACGTCCAAATTCAATCGCAAATTTTTCGCAGCGATCACACGATTTAACAATAAATTTTCCACTAAACAGATTTAACTCCAAGGGCAATAAATTCATGGTGGAACCAACAGATGATGCCAATTAATTTTGCAAAAACTCCTCTATCCCATATTAGGAGCCAGTCTCATAATAGGGGACTTTGCTGTAGTAGACTGCTACCTTCGAGCTGAGAAGTGAGGCAAGAGTTCCGACGTGTCTTGTAAAGTAAATAAAGTAGTATGTGTGCATACATGTAAAGTCGTTACCATTACAGTTACTTTTTTTTGTAATGAATGGGTAACGACGTTACATCTTCTCATTTGTAACGTTCATGGTAACGTACTTACATTTTGTCGGTAACGGTAACGATTTTAGTAGTTACTTTCATGTGGTTACTTTACCGCCCGTAAACTTTTCACTAAGTGCATTCAGAAAACAAAGCAGTTCAGTGACCTTTAATATAATTGGTTCTTCGTCTTGCCTGTAATTCTCCGCTGGCTGTAAAAAGTGTAGAAACCAGTCATAGCGCAAAGATAAAACTAACAAAAAATAAAGATAAAATAAGATAAAATCAGATAAACAAGATAAATAAAATAAAATAAGATAATAAAATTAAGTAATGCCCACTGGGCATTAGTGGGCATTGGTGTACAAGGTTTTGATCAGCGGTTTTCCCCCTCGGCTAAGTCGTTAGCGCTCCAAAAATCAATCCAACGTAAAGTACGGTATTCCGCCACTAGATGGCCGCCGAACTCGTAAGTACTAGAGACCCTGTAATCAGAGACTGGTCATAAGAGTTCATCAAATTCCTGCGAGTGAGAGAGAAATATAGGCTACCTCACTCTGATCGTAGAATCGTAGAAGAGTGAGATATCCTATGTTTCTCTCTCACCCGCGGGAATTTTACGAACTCTTATGGCCAGTCTCTGATTACAGGGTCTCTAGTAAGTACGATAGCCCGGCATTAAGGGACCCCGTCACGGGCCGGGACGGTTCTTCCATGACAATCGACAGTATAAGCGAAACTGTTACGTAAAGTATAGATTTTCAGTACTGACTGCGAATATTAGAATACAGCCTCTATATGCGATGGTCATAGTGAACAAACACTAGCGACGCTCTCGTCCATAAATTCGATCCTGCTAACAATAATCGATTAAAGCAAAACATAGCACTTTTCAGAGTTGCAGAATCGATCAAAGTAAAGAGTAAATAACGGCGCTCTTTCAAAAAGTGAAATTGCACTCCAGTCGGACTGGCAGTATTTTCATTATTTTTTCGAGTAAAATCTCACTCCGCATGAGTGAGATTCCACTGCAAAAAAAATGTAGAGAGTCAAGAGAAAAGTAACGAAAATAGTAACGACTCGTTAGTTTTTGAGTAACGGTAACGAGTTACTTTTCTAAAGTAACTTTCCCAACCCTGTGCTACTTTATTTACCTAACAAGACACGGCAGAACTCTTGCCTCACTTTTCAGCTCGAAGGTAGCGGTCTAGTAGTACTTATATAGAAATCCGTGTCACCGGCGAGAAGCGGCCGAGCGTTAGAAAAAAAAAGTACGTCAGGCGAAAAGTTTTTCGATTCGACCGGAAGCTACGACTATCTCCAACACACATGATCGATACACTCCGCCGGATGTCGATACTCCGAGCTCTTCCTCCCGCGACACCGCGCGTCATTGACGGACGCCAAAAACTTCGACGATAAATCCGACTCTGGCGAAACACGCGCTGCGAATTAACGATCCGTTAAAGCCCGACGACGAAAAATGATCGACCTCGGTATCCCGTCTGACAGTCGCACGCGCGACTCTCGATTTTTTTTTTCCTATCCCAATCAAAACGTTCCCGAAAGCCCGGCCATCGGGACGAGAAAAAACACTCGCACTTTAATTAACAGCGGCCAATGGTGAGCGCGGTCCTGAATTTTTAATCCAAGGAAATTTTCAATCGATAAATCACAGAATACGTTTCGTTGCCCCTGAACTTTTTCTCGTCGACGCGGCATTTCAATCGCGACTGAAAGCTACCTCACCGTCTCGCCGTGTGCACGGGAGTTCTTTTTTTTTTTTATTGCCAACATAAATCCGCGTCGCTCGCGTTATGGGAGTGCGACGGGAAAATATGATTTGCGGCTACTTCCGCGGGAAGGAGCCTTATCTCGATGCAACTTTTATACTGTCTCGTTTCGTCTGCTCGCGAGGACTTTCACCCAAGCGGACCCCGCTAACGGAGGCGGAACGAAATGATATTTAAGATTCCCCTGAAGAAATCGATTTCCCGGCTGTTGCGGGGCCCCAGACGTCTCCTCGGGCGCCTCGCACCTTCATAAATGAATCAAGCCGCACGCCGAGCCGTAAGTCACGAATAAAAAGCACGGGATCGTAAAGCCTGAGGAACGCGTCTCGCGAAATGTCGCACTCGCGAAGATCACGACGTTAAACTCGCCTTTCGGGAGAGAAGATTTATTTTGCGCCGTAACAACGTGCAATCTACGCGGCAGAGGGGGGGGGGGTCGGAATTTACGTCAGAACGCCGTAAACTTTATAAAAATTACGACCCCCCCCGCCCCCCCCCCGCGTTGAGATCAATATTCCTCTGCGTTTGCATATTCGAGTTGACGTTCAAAATAGTTCGCCGGAAGATGAAGTCGCGGAAATAATTTTCTCGCTGGAACGCGAGACGGATGACTCCAGTTTACTCGGTAATTATGCAAGGGTTCATATATCGCGAACGATGATGTTAACCGGGCCGCGATTCGACGGCTCTCGCGTCCGGCATTTCGTAAAATGCAAAACCGCGTAACGTTTAATTCGAATGCCATTAATTAAATTTAGCCGGGGTTTCGAAAACGACACGCTCTGGCATTTCATAATCGAATCCGGTTAATCAATCTGCAATCGATTTTAAATTTCATGTCGTATACGTAGAGACCATATTGCAAATCGTTACACATGACTCGTAATCATCATGATTCAACGTTTCGAGAGAGAGAGAGAGAGAGAGAGAGAATTATTTTCCTCTCTCAGTTGGCATAGAAAGCATATTGCAAATCGTTACACGTGGCTCGTAATCATTATTATGATTCGACATTTCGAGAGAGAGAGAGAGAGGGAGAGGGAGAGCGATATTATTATCCTCTCTCACATCAGTTAGCAGTTTGATTTGATTTAGATCGCTTTAGTATCGATAATAATTGGTACAATTTCGTCGCGCATTCGTTTGCGGTGCCGCGTTTTTCTCACGTCCCGACAAATGTAAACGAAATTTACATCCGCGCGTTATACGGACCCGCCGCGAATTTCCGCCACCGCGAACCGCATTTCTTCCGCGGCTTTGGTGCTTCCACGGCGCGGAATTCTCGCAGATACACGCTTTCGATGGCCGCTCGCGAGCCGGGCAATTCCTCGCCCCGGCTTTCTCGCGGTTGCTAAATAAGGAACGCGAGCCGCGAAAATGAAAAGGAAAGAAGAAGAAGAAAAAAAACGACACGCCGCGGGAAAGTGCTGGGCGGAGGTAAAGCGGATTTCTCGGTGCCGTAGGTCGCGGGCGCTGCGCCGGTGGCTCGGTGTCGGATCGTGCCTCGCCGACACTGACGTATACGACACCGGCGTGGCATCGCTTCCAAGACCTGAATTGTTTCGAAGTAAATGACCCGCCGGGAGCTTAGCTGCGAGCGAATTGTCGTCCGCGCGATCTATGAACGAGCTTAAAATCTTCCCTTCACCCTCCCTCGTTAATGTCTTCGGCAGCACACAATCATCGCTGCACTTTCCAGATTGCGAGCATTCGCGATGGGATAAATTTTACGCAGGCAGGCAAGGAAACGCCGAGATTAATCTAATGAAAGTCCCGGCCTCCAGGAGTGAGAGCCGGGAGGTTGCAACAACGTTAGCTTAGCGCCAACTTTGGTTAAGTAAATTTTCTTTCTTCGTCTGTATCATGGGCGAGACTATAATCTACGAAGGAAACAGCAGCGGGAGAGACTCGCTAATCCCGGCTTACTCGACCCTAACTGTTGGTACAGCAAAGGACTTAGCCCGCCTGATAAATCGTAAGCGGTGCGAATATGTTCCTCGCAGGGTGAGACGCTCAAAGATGCATCAATGGCGGGCGAGTGGGAAAATAACGCGCGCGCGTCAGGCAACGTTGGTACAACCGGGTGGATCGCGAGTGGTAAATGGTACACATCCTCGCGTGCATTCCGCGTTGGAAATGCGATCGAGTGCGAGGCAGGCGTGCCTGGGCGCGCGCGTCACGTTTTTAAGGAACGAGGAAAATACGGAGCGACGCGTTACAACTCGCGAAACGTGTCGAGGAAAGGGGACACCGCGCCGGCATTTTCAATTCTCGCCCCTCGGCGCGCCGTACGATGCACTTTGCGGAAAAACGGAGCGCACGTTCGAGGGTACGACGCCTATGATTTACGCGCGATAACGATGACCGGTGCCATTTACACCCCGCTGGCGGGTAATCCGGTCCGGGAGACCGCAGCACGATCCGAGCACGAGAGGTGGTGCAGCTGCAGCCGCATCTCGCTGTAATGCAATGGATAACGGCTCCGAAGCCGGACATGCTGCCCGCATATTTCGCCGGCCCCGTCGACCCGTAAGACGTTTGCGCACTTGGAAGTGTGCAACCGCGACCACCGTGACAAAGGAGTACCGCTGCCCACGTGACCGGCAGGATCAGCGGAGCGGAAAGGGACCGCGGATTTCGCGAGCAGGGTTTCATTTCAACGCAGACTTACACGCAAGATACACGTCTCGGTTGGAAATATTTTTCGTTTAACGCTTAACCCGTCATGCCTGCCAATCGATGAGCCGCTATGCGCCGAGAATGGGTGGTGGAATTTTTTTAATTGCAGCTGCGGAAAAAGCGCGATTACAGCGGCGAGTCAACATCCCACGAGTGTTATCGCGAACCGAACTGGGATCAATAAATATACATAAACACACATACACGCACAAACACACATATCCATACATATACGGGGTGTTCCAGGAGGAGAGGTCAATATTCTGGGAGGTAATAGTATCGGTCATTTTAAGCTAAAACGTTCGTATGAGTATATGTCCCATTCCCCACTGTTTCCGAGATAGAGCTATTTGAATGTACAATTGCAAAATTACTTTGCAAATGCCGTTTACTTTAGATGATCGTACTACAGGACAAAATGACGTGGAATTTCTGCTAAATGCATCACCAGAACAACTAGAAGACGTTCCTTTGGCTACGGCGTGTTATGTATTTTCAGCATGACAGAGTTCCTCCTCATTAAACCCGATTTGCGACGCAACACCTCAACGTCACGTTCCCTAATCGGTGGACTGGCCGTGGCAGCGCCATCAATTGGCCACCAAGATCTCTAGACCTAACCCCATTGGATTTTTGTTTTGGATGAAGAGTAGTGAACCCAGGTAGCCAGCTGACGTCACTTGTCGCCATTTTGACGTCGAAATGTCGTCCGAAATGTCATTTTCATGTCAAAATGACGACAAGTGACGTGTATAGAAGAAAAGTGAATACACGATGAGACGTTCGAGTAGCTCTACCTCGGAAACAGTGGGGAATGGGACGTATATTCGTATCAACATTTTTGCTTAAAATGACCGATACTATCACCTCCTAGAATATTGACGTTTCCTCCTGAAACACCGTGTACCGATTTTCCGACGAGAGATGTGGAATAGATTGATGACGAGACGATTGCATTTGGAATAGTGAAGGAGATCAACGGGCGATTATTATCGGAGGATTTGGGGCAACATAGAACACCAAGCGAAAGACGCGCACCGACACGACGACCGAGTAGACGCCTGGAATTATTGCATATTAGAAGAGGACAGTAACTTCCCTGCTAATTTGCCTTGAGCCCATTAACATTTATTGTCAACAAGGGTAAGAGTTTGGAGTTCCCTTGAAAGTTTCACTTCCATCTATTCGCATTAATCAAATAACTGACGATGGGCAAGTTCGATTTATTACATAATTAACAGCAGCGAAATTAGATATTTCTTGAAATGTGACAAACGCGAGAACTTGGCGAAAAGTGTCCCGTCTTGCTGAGGATAATTGAATTTCGTTAATTAAAGAAGCGCGTAACCGCGGAAATGAACGTATAGATTCGCGTTTCGCAAGCTAAGCGTGTTTACGACGCCCATAAGAGGATACGGAAATGAATATTCATGAAAATCGTTCGTCGGAGAAGCAGCAATTGTGGCTCGCTACGAACGCTTCCCTTCTATTTCACTTAACGATCCGCCTTCCTGCACGGCTTCTCCGTCCAGCACAGTTTAGCTCCTCAAGAATTAACTACGTCAATCAGAAACGTTCGACCGTAAGTTTAAGTAATAAATAATAAAAGCGCACTGTGTGTGTGTGCGTTTACGTGCGCGCGCAGAGTAGCAAAAGGAAACGCATACGTTCGAACGGTGTCCCCGCACATAGATACGAAAATTTCGTCCAAAATTATCAAACAAGAGAAAATTGGCATAAAGTGTATTCAATTTTTCTTGCAATTTCTTTCTATCTACAAAATAATTCGGCGTGTGTCGATAGCGACAGATGCAAGTGAATATTCATGTTTACACATGCGAGAAATACATATACAGGGTGT
>NW_011967100.1:156562-172459 GCF_000949405.1 Vollenhovia emeryi | reverse complement strand
ATGTAATGCCCGCCTCACCTCTTATTTACAGCGGACTAGACCGAGTCGAAAAGTCCTCTGCCATTTTGCAGTTTTTCGTAATAGTTAACGAGTTATTGATTATTTTAAAAAATCGCTATCTTAGCCCGGCCTACCGCCCAATTCAAGCTCGCTGCGAGATGCGGCCGTCCCGCGATCGGCGTTGCTAGGCGCGCGGAAAGTTGTTTATGATACACGGCAACGGCTACGTATGATAAACAACTTGTCGCGCGCCTAGCAATACCGATCGCGGGACGGCCGTATCTCGCCGCGCGCTTGAATTGGACGGCAGGCCGAGCTAAGACAGCGATTTTTAATAATTAATAACTCGTTAACTATTGCGAAGATTGCAAAATAGTAGAGGACTTTTGGACTCAGTCTAGTCCGCTTTATCCGTAAATAAGAGGCGAGACGGGTATTGCATAACACCCTGTATAATTGAAAAGTCTCAAGACTAAACAGTCTTCTCAACGCAAATTCTTATTCGTCGGATTCGCGTTTCAGGGAGATCCGACAAAGAATCAAAACATGAGAAATGCTTCACGTGACAGCCTGCAATTTTCTTTCGGCGACCTTATTTCCTTCAATAACCATTCGAGTTTCCCTCCGTGCCTCTGTCCCATCACGGGAAAAGACAATGTTGCCGTTGTTCTCTGACGAAGCGAAATCTCAACGGCTGTCTCAGTTGCAGCTGTCGTACAATATGTATCGCCAGCCTTTCCGCGAAAGTACATCGAAGGATAACGAGAGACATGCCAATAATTCTTGTTTCGGCTTGAAATGGGACATCAGCAGATATTTAAGCAAGCAGCGATAGCACAAAAAATAAGCGTGACACTACGCTAACTACACACCGTCAGATAAGTAGATAAGATAGAAACGGCCTCTGCAGTGAGATATCTGACAAGTGCTCGTAACAACAGATTTAAAGAAATAAACACGGTAGGTAGATCTCGGGAAAGGAATAAAAATTTTAAAGACGTCTTCTTAAATTATTTACATCGGATATGAAGGAACATACAAGTTTTCTACAGGAAGGAAACAGTCGTAAGTCTGGAGAACTGGAGTGAAATTTCTCCACGAGGATGTATCAAGAATACAGGCCGAAGCGATCCGGGCAGGAAACGCACGAGTCGTACGATGTAGCTGCAGTCAAATTTAATGGCGCTATTTCCCGTACGACGGCGCATCCTTTCCGGTTGCACAGGCGAACGGTTCTAGTTTCATTGTAACGAAAGGCAATGTAGCTTGACCGGCATTACAAATGTGCGTTTCTGCAATTGTAAAGCTGAATCAAAAAGCGCGAATCACTGTACTCCAGCTTTTACTGTCTTCGAGACTCATCATTCAACTCCCACGGGAGTAATTCCACCGCGATAATGTATTATAGCGTGGTTGAAACGGACTTCAACGTGTGTTACTAATCGCTTCAACTAATAGTACGTAGCTCATGAAGTACGTGATTGTAATCGTTGGATTACATGTGACCTACATTAACATACGTTGTTCTGAATATGCGCTCCCTCATTATTCTTTTACAATTCATTTTTAAGAATAACTTTATCGCGAATATCTTTATTTTTAACACAAAAAACGGTAAATATCTTCTCCTAATGAAAATCCATTAGTTTCTTCCAAAAGCACACGATTATTACGGCCAATAGGTGAATTTACACATTGTAAATCCCAGTAGCGATAAACATGAGTTTTATATAAACAATAGTTTTCAAGGAAGGGATAAAGTCATACCTGCGTTCTTTCGGGCTGGACGATGCGTGAAGCCCATAGTTGCAGGAACTTCTTCACTCTCGATAAAGTGATTAGACTCACCTGGAACAAAAATCACAAATAAAACTTTTTTTTTAGAAATGTGTCTCGTAATTAAATATCATAAATTCAAAAATGTTTCAAACATCTTCCCGCATCGTGACAATTGGGATGTTGTTAAAATAAAATAATTCTTTTATAAATAAACCGAAACGAATTCAACTCCGTATTGAAAAAGTCTGTCATTTTCATTAGCCGAGTCTCTTTTGAAAACTGTTAAATATTAATAACTATAATTGTGTACGGTTCGAAGAATTCTATAAGGTAAACTCTTTAGCTACTCTTTTGAACATGCATGTTTCGAGCTGTGCAAGCAGGCAGTTCAATTTTTGGGTTTTTCATATTTATTTTTACAAGTTTCAATTATATATATTCCTTTTGTGCCAATAAAAATGACAGACTTTTCATCGAATGACATTTAATTTATTTTATTCTATTCATTCGCTATACATAAAAGCCAACAGATATTTTTAATCTTAACAATTTCCCGATTGTCCCCTACGTGTAATGATTCCTCTTGAAATATTATCGACTAAATGGCAAGTAGTTACCGTTAGATGTAAGACTTTATATATTAAGAAAAGGAGTTGAAGAGATACAGAAACTTTCATCTTTCAAGTCTTAAAAGTCTTAAAAGTTGCCATGAAACAAGAACAGAGGAAGAAACAATGACGGTACAACTGCAGCAAGCTGCATCAACTTGATACGGTGGTCTGTATCCCTGACCCACTTTTGCGCTCTCTGAGGTGATGTAGGTAACCCTATTGAACGATGACGTCACAGAGGTTAGCCGAGAGGTAGGTAATCGACTTCCCTTTTCTCGATTTCTTTGCGGTAACGGAGGAAGGAAGGGAAAAAGGTTGATCGACTTTACAGATTTTTATTCGGAAAGCTGTTTTTAACTTAACTCTCGTATCTTTATTTCTTCGAAAGCCCTTGTAACTTTTCCCGATGTCATACACGTTGTATGACACAGATATTTTCGTGACACAGAAAAGCTTTTATGAAGTAATTACGAAGCCAAAGGCAGAGAGATAAAATATGCGAACGATCTGTTATATATAATAAACGTATATATCTCTGAAATGTTGTGAAAATTATGTGAAGCAATCTTTTATGCATACAAAGTGCCTAATATAAAATTTTATGCATATGCAATATTAAAAGAGATGATAGCAGTCACTCATGGAGGTCATAAAAAAAATTAAAGCCACATAAGATTAGATTTATCTCATTGTCAGCCTTGACCTACATGCAGCATTGATGTGAAACGCAGATTTCCACACGTAGCTCCATAGATCAGCTACATATTCCATAATAAACTAATAAGTTTCCGAATTCCATAATTATATAACAACAAACGGAATCACTTCCAGATCTCTACTTGTTTATTATCGCTAAACTTATAAGACTTATTTCGTATTGTTCGTATGATCTCTGTATCGTTTTTGGTTCAACCGATAAAAATTCTATCAATTTCTCCGCCCAGATAGTCCATCAACTATTCGGAATCCTGACAAATATTCGTCACAAAAAGTGAGATAAAATGTGTCACGAAAGATCAAATAAAGAAAGGGGTTACGAGAAAGTTATAGTTTATTTTTGCAGTTTTAAAAGTCTATCTAGACTCTATTAAAACACCTAGCCAACGCATAAGTTTCTTCGCGCATCATTGATAGACACTCGAGAAATAAAAGGTCGAAGTGAGAAATGCTTCGAAAATAAATATCTCTAAAACTGTACGCAATCCTTTGGTTCTATTTGCAAAATAGATTTTTATTGAGAATAAAAGGAATACGTGACTGCATATATCTGATTGAAAACTCCACTCGTATGCCCTATTCTATGTATATGCCAATAAAAAGAGGAGCAAACAAAAAATATCATATTTGAAGCGAAGAGTATGATATTCGAAAATAACAAAAAAAATATGTTGTCCGGTCGAAAAAATAAAGAAACTTGACAAATAAAAAGCATTATATAACATTAATTATTATTTCCGACATATAATTCCATATTACAAGCTATCAAGCTTCTACTTTGACCTTGTACAAATTTCGAAAGTGTAATGTAGTATTCCGAAATTTAACATCTTATTAAGAAAAAAGATGATGAATATGAAACATAGCACATACACACACACACAAGTTTGAGCAAGTCGAAAATATCAATTAAAATATAAGCGATAAAACGATACGACGTAATTAACTGACAAAAAAGATACAATAGAAAACACACATTTCTTATGCGAAATAAATTCAAGGAATTCATTGCAGCTATTATTCAAGGGATATTTATGTGCAAAACATTCAATCTCTCTCAAAGTAAGCAGGATCAAACTGAACGCTTTTTACAAGCTGATTACGACCGCGTAAGCTGCGCAATCCATGATGATGAGATGCCATCAAAGACCCCCTGCTGTCATCAAATGGATCGTTCTATATCGCCACTGCTTCATAGCCGTTCTTTTACGAACAACTGCTTTTAAAACTGCTCCAGAAAATATAATACTATTTTTTAAAAAGACAATTTGTTAAAAACTTAATCCACAAATTATTTGGTTGATCATAAAGTTCACTTTTTATTCTAGTTATTTTATAAGCCAAAATAACAAATATTTTGTAAAAAACATAAAAAGTTTCTAATTGATCTAATACGTTCCAAAAATACTTTTAAAAAAAGGTATACAAATTTTTGTTTTAGCTAGCATTTCACATTTTATTCCGCGGTGGAAAAAACAATAACATTGAAACTCATCTTAAATGTCTGAATATTGCAGCTACACTTTTGAGCTAAATATTGTCGATATACGCGGCTTACACGTAATTATCTCGTTATATCTAATTGTAAGACCAGAAAGAAAGCAAGTTTGTGTTAAATTCGCTCACGATCGACTATTATTTTCAATTTGTTATATTATAACGCGTATGATTGTACTGCAAGCCTGTACCCTCTAAATTTTTGGAGTGGAATCTCACTCTTTTGAAGATTTCGCTCAAAGAAATAATGAAAATACTGCCAGTCCGAATGGAGTGCAATTTCACTTTTTGAACGAGTACCGTTATTTACTCTTTACTTGGATTGATTCTGCAACTCTGAAAAGTGCTATGTTTTACTTTAATCGATTATTGTTAACGGTATAAAATTCATGAACGAGAGCTTTGTTGGTGTTTGTTCACTATGACCATCGCATACCCTAGCAGCACGGTGCATTGATCAAACATTGGTTAAACAGTGGCCCAATATTTAGTTGTATTGAGCCAATGCTTAGCCAATGCACTATACTGCTAAGGTATAGAGGCTGTATTCTAATATTCACAGCCAGTACAGAAAATCTATAATTTACGTGACATTTTCGCTTATTCTGCTAATTGTTGCGGAGAAACCGTCCCGGCCCGTGACGGGGTCCCTTATACGCCGGGCTATCGTGAACCTACTTACGAGTTCGGCGGCCATCTAGTGGCGGAATACCGTACTTTAAGTTGGAGTGAATTTTGGAGCGGTAACGACTTCGCCGAGGGGAAAACCGCTGACCAAAACCTGGTACACCAATGCCCACTAATGGCCCAGTGGGCATTACTTTATCTTATTATATCTCTATAATGCCCCAGCAGGGCCTAATGCCCAAACTAATACCCAAAAAATGCCTAGTAATGCCGCATCAAATCTGTACACCACAATACCCTCAGCGGTTTTCCCCTCGGACGGGCATTACAGAAAATCTATACTTTAAGTTTCGCTTATTCTGCCGATTGTCGCGGAGGAACCGTCCCGGCCTGTGACTCTTATACGCCGGGCTATCGTGATCCTGCTTACGAGTTCGGCGGCCATCTAGTGGCGGAATACCGTGCTTTAGCTGTTGGAGTGAATTTTGGAGCGCTAACGACTTCGCTTTAAAAATAAGAGTGAAATTCTTCACTCTTTGTCTTACAGTGAATTATATATATATATAATACTTCACTCAATTGAAGTACATATTCACTCGAACAGAGCGAAGTGGTCAGTGACATCATGATTCGAGTGAAAATTTCACTCAAAAAATTTTAGAGAGCATGTACGTTTTTTTCGACGAAAAGTTATCTCGAGCCTATGAAGAATAAGTGCGGAGTGCAGGTCGCAAAGTTAAAGGCACCGTTTGCCGTACGGAAATATATTTATGTCTGGTACCAGAAAGATAAGAGTGAACGTAAAGAGAGCGGGAGAGAGACGGAGAACGGGGATAGGAAAGGGCGGGACCATGGCGAAAGAAAGGCAAAGAGGAGGAAAAAGGAGCCGGTTTGATGCAGCCGGCCGCGAAAAAGCGTCCATCGTTCGCCGGAGCGAGATCCGCTTTGAGGGAGAAAGAAAATAAAGCAAAATCGTAGCGTGTACCAACGGCCACCGTTCTTCCACCATTTTCCGGTTCTACCCGTGCCGTTCCTCCAGCGCCCGCAAGTGGCCAGCTGGTCGCCTGCGTTACTCCATTACCCGAGAAGGGAGGAAAGCACCCCGCGCGGAATAGCAGTGCGCTAATTAAATTTTTCTTATTTGCACCCGCAACCGTAACGTCCCTCAGATTCAACACCTCGCAACACATAGTCGCCCGGAGGAAGCTCTTTGCCTTGCGTGTCTTCAACGCGGTAGTACCTTCAGAGGTATCGAAAATTACTTGGATCCACTCTTCGCCCCGCCAAGGCTACCGTTGGATTGCGTATTGAGTTATTATTATCTTAAGCCGAGCAGAATCAAACGATCAAAGATCCACCACCTCGCAGCTACAAAAAGGAGAATGAGGAATTTTTATCTTGATAAATAAAACGAAAGGGAGAGTGAGAACGCTCGATTGGATCTCGAACTACTAACCGCGAAACTACGAGAAAAACGACTACGAGAGTACCTGGGGAGAAAATAGACGAGCAAGATTTATCGCGCTACAGCGAACTTTTTCCCCCCTTTTCTCAATCGGGCGAATCGATCGGCAACGCCCGTCCGCTATTGGGGAGCATAATGCGATTTTACGACAGCGGGAATAAAAGGCCTTGAAAACGTCGTGAGGCAAGATCGTTCCGGAGATCTTTCCCTTCGTCGCGGTCGAAATCATTACAAAATCTGCGTTTCCGCACGGTCCCGCACCGATCGATCCGGAACTTGCGCGAGGCGAACGTGCATCAATGAACCCCGCTGCTCGGAAAAGATGTTATATTGAAAAGTAAAAATCTCTTTCTCGCTCTTTAAGCTCTCGATCTAATTTCGACGATGTTCCGCAAATGCCCTTCGAAACTTTCTACGGGTTACATCATTGAACGCGAAATCGAAATTTTCCTCAGATCGTCGACGTGCTTGCCCGTCATACAATAATCTTTATCTCTCTCTCTCTCTCGTTCGAGATACGAAAGAGGGAAGACAGAAGATAGCCGAGGGACAGAAACACTAAGAAGCCAGCAGCTCGCCACTCGGGTTTATTTCTGGATGTCCCGAGGACGACGTCACGAGCCGACCAGAATAGCGTGTATCTACGTCATGCCTGGGTAACCCCCGCGGCAAATTTCGGAGACAGACGACAAGGTAGCCGACGAGACGGTTAGCACACGAAGGCGTCAGCTGTTCGGCCTGTCTCCCGTGGACTTACAGGGCAGGTCTGAACCGTGAGCATCGTCTAACATATTGATGCCAAACTGGTAGCGAAATTCTGCCTGAGATCGCGTAGCCAACGAACCTCGTCCTCCCACGATAACCTGCGCTTGAGCAAAAATTAATAATAATGCGCCCATTCAATTAATACAAATTCGAAGCCGTCTAGGATAATACACGGGACGTGATAAACGCGATTCGCCTCTCTTAATTAACGTTCTACCACGTTTCGCCACTCCATATTCAAACCGCAAATCGACTTGATGCCGTATGAAGATTATTTCTCGACACTAGAGCTCATTCGTATTCCGTTAACCAGACGTACCGGGCGGCGGTCTCGTCGTCTCGTTACGTTACGAACGTAAGATGAAGGAAACGGAAGAGGAGCGCGCAGAACGAGGACGGGAAATAGGAAGGCGATGAAGATGAGCAAGGGGATAAGAGAGAAACGGTAGAGACGGCATGTCTGGAGTACTTTTCTAGGTGCGCGAGCGCAGCGTTATTCAATTAACGAAGGTTACGCCGCTCGTACCTTCCACCTTCATTACCTAAACTTCGTCTGCTTCTGGTTTTCCTGATTTCCATTCCGAGGATGGTAAGTCTTTCGAAATATCCGCCTTTCACCGATGTAAGGTGCTTGAAAAATTACGCAATTCACTGCAAGTAATTAAAGGTAAACTTACGCAAGTCTTAATACCAACTAGTAAGCGATTAAAAACAATCTTTTAATGTAAATCTGTCATTAATTCGTAGGTCCTTCAATTAGAAAAAACGTCTGCAAATTACCGAATTTATTCTCGCTACGTTAACGTAAAGTCTATCGCAGTCGGCAAAAAGTATTTCAACAATGAGATTCGTTTATTGTTTATCGCTGTAAAGTTGCTTAGAAACATTGCTTTACAATATAGAACAAAAAATTAATCAAATGTTAACAGAATCAAATTTGTTTTAATGAAAATTGCAGCACGGAACTATTGAAGCTAAGAAACGAGAAATAAATCTAAAAACGAGGACTGGTGAATCTATTGTACGGAAATTTCTCGACCTTCGACGAAAACGTGCACTAGGCTAACCGGTCTGAAGTATTGCCAAATGTTAATTTACGTAACACTGACTTAGATTCGTTCCGACCAACGAGTAAAATAACAGAAAATGAAACCCGAAGGGCTCGAAATGCGAAACGTCAGCAGATTTCACACAACACTTACGCACATAATTTCCCATCCGCAAAATTGTGATCATTTGCCTCGGCACGCCCGTAAAAGAGCCGCTGATAAAAGGCGAATTTCCAGCGTGCATGCCATATCGAAGGCGGGAAACAATAAACGCATTCCCATGCCAGCTGTTCTCCGCTGGCGGATTAATTCGCTAATTCGACACTCGGAATGGCACGTACCGTATCGTAACGAATTCCGCCAAGCCTAACGTGACCTTGCATCTAAATCACGCGGATTGTATTCAAGCATAGAAATCGAGACAGAAGTCGCATAACGACGTCCGCCGCATGCTCGCGCTGCAGCCGAATTCTGCGTATTGTGGAGCTCCGTAAATCTCCGTTGCGAAACGGTCAATGAGTCCCACACGAGGCACATGACTATTTCATTATCACCACTGGGGAGGCGTTTCGACTTGGCTGTACCAAGCACGTATGACTTTGCAGTTATTCAGTCGGCCGCGATCGATAATTAACAATCGTACCGTCGGCGCACGTTGGATTACGCAGCAATGAGTCAATCCATGAAAATGTATATTGCATTTTGAAATATTGAATTAAATATTAAATTTATAGCATAAAGTTAATGCAAGAAACGTTTATAGTATCGAATCAACTGCATGTGTAATTTTTCCCATCGGTTTATTTCGCCCGTTTCGCGTAACATCAATTGCGCCGTACCGGGTGCAATTAATGAAATTTTCTACGACTCTATTTCCTTTTCATTATCACGATCGAGGGGGGGGGGGGGGGAGTGCAAACCGCGATTTAGGAGGAATCAAACGCAGAACAACAGAACGCACAATGTAGAGTAAATTTACCCTTCAAATTCCTCGGTGTGCCCTGGCCTGGATTTCCCGGCATTATTTTTCGCTGCATCATATACATGATGGCCCACACGACGGATATCACCGGCGCCCACATATCGCACACTGCGTGATTCGACACGCGCTTCTATATCTCGTAATAGCGAATCAATTCATTGTTCATTATAAAAGAACCTTACGTCACATCGCTCAAAATCAAACGTAGAGTGCCGTTTTAATTATCTGAGCTTTTAAACGGTTAAAAAGTTCGCAACTGCGCGGAAAAAGTTATGCTCCAAGACTCGAGCCTGACAGAAATGATCGAGGTCATCGACCTAGGCGATTAAACAACTGGCTTGACTCACTCTGAAAGGAATGTCAGCGCAAAATACCATATACAGGATGGGGCATAAACACCCCGTATTACTCTCATAAAGTTACACACACACGCGCGCGCGCTCTCTGACAGTCAATCAGTGGATTTTCACTGAAAACAGTGAACAGTCACTGATTTACAGTACTGCGATCAGTGGTGTACTTATAACTGCAAATTAGTTGACTTTTAGAGAGCACGTAAACGCGTCGTCGCCAATGAGAGCGTCAGCCGACGATTAGCACCTTCGATAAATTCAACGATTTTCCAACTACTCCGTGCGAATGAGACGGATCAAAAGATTTTTCTCTAAAATAGGCGTCCTCTAAAAAGAGGCCGGCGAAAATATTGGATACTATGTCGTCACAGTGATCACTAAAATTGCACAATCAACCGCGTCGCGAGTTCCGCGACTTTCTCTGTGGCAGGTTGTCATTTTACACTCTAATTTTTAATTCAAGATTCACGCGATGTTGCGTACGGCGTGTAAACATGTACTGTACACGTGTGCACATTCTCAAAATTAACAACAATCCTGGCGATCCGCCCAACCGACGGTTTATTTGTCGTGCTTATAACACGTGGCGTTCGACGACACGTGACACGCGGAAATTACGCGAACGCAAACCCCGCCGATTCTCCGCGTCGCGGATGTCGACGGAGATGAGTCGCTCTCTCCTCCCACTCGCCGAAGCGAATCTCTTGCAGGCAGATCAAAGGGTTTTCGCGACCGAGAACGGGGTATTCGCGAAACGAAAGAAAAAATCGCTTCGACGGTCGCCCCGCTAGCGACAAGCGTGGGCACGCTTCGAAATTCGACTGCTGCATCTTATCCTAAATTTAGCTTTGCCGGCTGCGTCCTACATTAGAAGGATCTGCATATGTGTGTGTAGACTTGTGTGTTTGTGTGCTCGTATGTGGGTATGTGACTTTAATGACGTCCCGCGATGTCGAGCCGATGCGTGAAACGGAAATCGACGTCTGCACTAGGATTGTATAACTTTACTAATACGTGCGTGTGGATGAGAAAGTCTTCGTGTGCTCCCATCGTTATTAGAATTGCGAACGCATCTACATTCCATTAGAAAAGTTAAATTAAAGTCTCTTTATTAATAACAATATTCCAAATTTACAATAACCAAGTGTATACGTCGACAACTTTGTTAAAACGTGGCTGTATTCAGTCGTAATATATTTATGAGGAAATTATTGAAAAACATGGTCTTTTTCTCACAAGAATACGCATAATAAAGTTAACCGATTTAAGAAATGTAGTGACATTAAACCCAAATTTGAACACTAGTGCTGTTAAAAATTAACCTAGGTAGAAATCTAGTAGAAAAAAAGGAAACAAATGTATAAAATTAATTATATATTTCGCGGAAAAAATTTTCAGGAATTAAAACGTTTTGAAAATGAGTAATAATTATTTTACAAAATGTGAAAGAAATCATTTCGATTACCTTGGTAGTTCTGGTGTCAATGTACAGTGGGTACATTAATTCGGCTCGGGTAATAATTAAGGATGGGCAAAAATTACTTGATTATTTAAACGTAGATGCTTTTTGATGACACGACCCGAACTGAATTAATGCACCGCGCTGTATGTCTTATACACGTGTGCATATTCTGTTTCATTAAATGCTCTTTCACATCGGCGTATAAGTTTATATAAATGAAATTCTGTTTTTAATTCTGACGCGAATAGATCGTCCAAAGTGAGCTTCTATTTTTTCCCTTTTCTAAAAGTTTCCATATCTACGGTGGCAAATAGCGTCTGATGCGAGTCGATTGAAAGTGAAACAAACGTCAAGTCTTGTGTGAGATTTAATATAGCAACATTGTGCATACATACATACGTACATACACACAAATGTGCGTGGCGAATGTAACAAATGAGTGGGGCGATCGATACGCGAGTGCACACCACGTGGCGTAGCACCCGCTCGGTGAACTACGGTCCCGAGACGCGGACTATCGATACTAATTGGCAGCCACACTAGTGTTCGGTGCCAAATGTATCGAAACCATTATAATCCGGTAGCGGTAGTAGAGGCCAATAATAATTGGAGCGATATGCGACTGACCGAACGAGCGGGCGCGGTACGAAGGTCCGCCGTAATAGAGTGTAATAGATTCACGGACTAGTATTCCCCAGTTGATCAAATTAATAATACGCGCGAGTGATGTGTGACACAAATAATAATAACGAGCATAATTCACGAGGCGAAACAAAATAATTTGCGGCGCGCTTAGGATGTGGCGCGCGCGCGCGCGCGCGCTTTGATTACAAGTGTACAGTATTGCGGCACGTATGGGCAAATAATGAGGCTAATGGCAATATGTACCGATATCGAGGGGCACAATGGAGAATTATCCTTCCGTTGCGTGCTACGCTGTGCTAATCGTTCGCCATCGGATACCGGAAAACCGGACGAGTTCGCGCGCACGTACGGGCGTACATTATTCCCCTCGCCTCCCCCCCCCCGTGCATAATTAGATTCGCCATCGGGGCGTATCACGAGTAATGCTTGCGACACGAATAATTCTATTGATTTCGCAGTACCCTTCGCCTTGATATTAATCGATACGAATCCCCTCCGCAAATGCGCCGTCCATTAGCGATCGAATTCTCGCAACTGCGCTTCATCCATAATATACGCTCGCCATTCAGAATTTGTCTCAAGGAAACGTTCGGAGTGCGTTCCAGCAATGATATCGATAAGTCTCGGATACATTACGGGCCGGCTAAAAATACAAGGCACGTATGTCGATGTGTATTTCGTACAAGAGGCGCATAAAGCCATTATTCTCCTACTCGATCTCCAAAAGTCAATCGGCGGATTATCACTGAAAACAGTGAATAGCGAGGGGGAAACCGCTGATCAAAATCTTGTACACCGATGCCCGCTAATGGGCATTACTTTATCTTATTATCTTATTTTATCTTTATAATGCCCCAGCAAGGCCTGACGCCCAAACTAATGCCCAAAAAATGCCCAGTAATGTCTAGTGATGCCCAGTAATGCCGCAAATCCGTGCACCACAATGCCCTCAGCGGTTTCCCCCTCGGTGAATAGTCACTGATTTATGCAATTCTCAGTAGTGACGGTACTAATTTTCAGTAGTACACTTATAACTGCGAATCAGTGACTATTCATCGTTTCCAGTGATAATTCACTGATTAGCTTTTAGAGAGTAAATATGTTCCATATTTTAAAAAATACAGAGAGAAAAGTCCTCTGTTATGAGATAGGATTCTAACACGAGATAGTAGGTTTTCAACGTCCAAATTCAATCACAAATCTTTTTTCGCAACGATTACACGATCCAACAATCAATTTTCCGCTAAACAGACGTCACTCCAAGGGCATTAAATTCTTGATGGAACCAACAGATGATGCCTGTTAATTTAGCAGAAACTCCGCTATATCATATTATAATTAAAAACCGTGTAACTTTTTAGAGGTGGAGATTGCAGGTTTATTTGTGCGGCTTCACCTAATAACCTAATAACCACTTAACGATCGTTTCATTGCTGTTGTTAATCCACTTCCGGGATGCACCAGAATACGCGAGGAGCATCGACCCGCTTATTCGCGGAACACTCTCGGTGAAAAGAGACAGCCCGCATTTTCGATCACCAACTCCGACCTCTTTCTTCAGTCATTTTGCAGTTCGATCAAGAGGGAGTCTTCCCAAGCTCTATCCGATAATGTCGGGACACGAAAAACCCTTCCGCCCGACACTTCGACGGTGCCTTTCAGCATCGCATCTAGTTTGTCGACCTTTCCACGTGCGTCGATTTTGTGAGCACTTTCCCCTCTCTTTCTTTTTCTCTCAGGGTAGTCTACTGCTTTATCAAGTTCCGCACTATACGGTATAATTCGCCATCGCGCACGCGAATACACAAGTCATCGCCGTTCGATCCAACGTTTTCCACGGAGTAAAATGTCATTCCGATCGATAAGTCGAAAGTCCCGGTCCGTTTTTCTACAAACGGAGTACAAAACGGTAGATCCCGTTTGTAGTAGAAAATTGCGCATTTTACAGCTCACGTTACAACTAATAATTGGATTTGATCCTTAAATATTTTTTTGTGCTAAAGATGAGCCAAATTGAAGTCGAAACGTTTACTAATTGTTATCACCAATTTGTTTTCGCGAATTGTAATAAAAATTAAATACAGTTGATTATACTCATCCCGAGTCGAAATTTTGACCCCATGTTGAACCTTTAAATCTATTACATAGTAGGACCTAAGACAGTAAAAGAGGTCGAACTGCAAGTAGAAAATTTACTCCTACTTTAAAACTGATAGTGTCGGAACTTTCTACTTTTGCCAATTTAGCATTAAAGTAGGTTCTTTTAAGTAGGAGCTAAAGTAAATTTTGAGAATTAAAAATTCAAGGGAGGAGTAAAAAATATGTCATCAAAGTAAGTTATTGCTGGTCTATGTAGGTGTAAAGATCAGCTAAGTAGGTGTAAATTATCCTTAAAAGTGTTAAAATCGTGCCAAAATTTTGACTCGGGATTGCCCTATTTTTATGTTTATATTATCGAAAGTTTAATCTATTTTATTTACTTTATTAATAATTTATTTTAAATTTAATTAATTTTATTAATAATATAATACAAATGATAGGGAAACATGAATCCTATATATCAAGGCTTTCAACGGCGCGCTTTTCGATTTTCTCACGTATCTGTTACACAATGCCAGTACATCATTCTAACAATAAGTTATCGAGTTAATTGTTACATAAACTCGATTCGCAGCACTGAAGTCGGAAACGAAATCGCAGCTGCGCACACTTAATCGCGTCGCGTCCGCCCGAGATTAATACCGCGGGCAAACCAAACGCGCAGAAAGCGAACTGGAAAGGGGTAGGAAGTTATGAAAGGCGGAACAACGCGCATACTTGCCGGCTTGAACGAACATTAACGAGGTCGGTTAACCCCGATGCACGATGGCCTGACGGTGGAAACCAATGCGATGAAATATCTACGAACTTCGCGCGCAGGAAGCACCGGCGAGAATTGTTTCGGCGAAATTTGCAACGAGCGCCGGTATACAGGTGCACCCGCGAATAGAGGTGTATTCCTAGAGCTGCCGCGGGATCGACGCAATGAAACCCGATCCCGATATACACTTCTTGCCCGACGTCGCGCGTCCGCGATTTATTTTAACACCGCAAATTATTCCGAGGCCCGCGAGAGCGATGCATCAGCCATTACGAAAACTTCTTAATTGGATTTTAATTGAGAACGATCGAAATTCGTTTCCAACGCGCCGAACCGCGACAACTTCAGCCGCGATGGATTCGTACCGAGAATCGGGGCTATCGACGCTCGGTCGGCTTGCGCTTCGAGGAGACTCGGGCTTGGAATTAATGTATTTTCGCAAAAATGATAAAAGAATTCGCGGACATTCGCAAAATCCTTTCCCGAGCGCGATCTTTCCACGGATGGACGAAGCGGATGTTAACGAGGATATGACGATCAGGCACGTGCTTAATTTATCGCCCGCTAGAAATCTCGGTGGAAACGTCTATTTTCTTTGACGGATTAAGAATAGAGCCAACTCCCGATCGACGATGTCGCTGAGAACAATAGTGACGGGTGTCGTCGGGCTGAATATAACGAGTACCAACATATAGACGGTATAAGCAGCCGTTGTTTGCGACAACGGGGCTTTGCAGTGGGGCTTTATTACGAGGCTCGCCGAATTATGCTACCGTATGATGAAAACACAGAAAGCCCGAGCTTTTCATTGTTGGCAGCGAACTCCTACAAGTATATACTAATGATTCACATACACAATTAATAAGATCTTTCCCGTTGCCATCCAGCGAATCTGCGCCTTATTGTTATGATGCGGCACAGTACCGAGGAGAAATTTATTCTGCTCTGCCGCCAACAACTTTCTTCTCCCGTAACGACGTCTTCGGAATGTTCTCGGCGAGGGGGAAACTGCTGAGGGCGTTGTGGCGTACAGATTTACGACATTACTGGGCATTACTAGGCATTTTTCGGGGCATTAGTTTGGG
>NW_011967100.1:149811-153979 GCF_000949405.1 Vollenhovia emeryi | reverse complement strand
CTTGGGCACTTTTTGGGCATTAGTTTCAGCATTAGGCCTTGCTGGGGCATTATAAAGATAAAATAAGATAAAATAGGACGAAACAAGATAAATAAGATAAAATATAAATTTTCTATACAGTATTTTTTCTTTAATGTCGATGACATTACTTTCATCTTCAATAAAGTAACATGCCAAACGCTATCAAAAAAATAACAAAAATAGTGTTTTCAAAATTGAACAAACTATGGCCATTATATCTCGACTTGCCCTATCGAATGCTCCGCTGGAACTTAATTCACGTGCAATCGCGAATATAAATCCTTTTGCGGGATAACAGAGACAAGATTTATAATCAAAAGTTTCGAGAGAACGTAAATTTTAAAACAGATGTACCATTAAACGTAAAACGGTACATGTCGTATCATTTTAGTACGCGACAATATTTATTACGCTTCGCGGGAACATTATCGTAGCAAACAGCTGCAGCGAAAGCGCTCGGCTAAGCATCCCCGCGCACAGTCTGAAGACCCTCGCACGGAAATATTCAAGCCGAAAGTAATAAACTTTTACCCGGACACGCGAGATCGCGCCGTAAATGTACGGCGGGGCAATAACTATAGACGAACCGGGCCCGTCGAAACACCCACACGCCATCCTCTGTACGTATAATGTACATAGATAAATATCTAAGCTCCTGTAAAACACGGCGAACACATCTCCGCTTTGGGAAGAGCACACACATACGCTCTCTCGCCCCACTTCCCATTCATTGCTCTCATTATCAGGCACGTCATCTCCTCTTTCGTCCTTCATTGCCGCATCTTCTATCGTACGCGAGAGTGTGCATCTGCCGTGCGCATATGTATATATATATGTGTGTGTATGTATGTACGTACATATACATATGCGAAGGTAAAGTAATACATTGTGTGAGAACAAAGGGTCGGCACGTAGAACGCCCACAGTCTCCGCGATATTTCCCGATATTTCAGACATCAATCGAATTCGAATTTGATTCGCTCCAAGTCGCTTTGCGACCTCATTTCGCAGATTCATCGGGCGCGACATTTATACTTGATCGCCGGAAGAGGGTGCGCACTTTTTGTACAGTAATATATTATAACGTTTGATTGGGATACATAAACAAAACAGTTATATTCCTTACAAAGATTCTAGCAATGGTACCGAAATTCATTTTTACCCAATGTGAACGATTAATATTTAGTCGTGGAACCTAAACTTTCCAGAAGGTATTGCTAGAATGTTGTAATACATAATATATAATATTATAATTGTGTTCAATACTTGGAGTCCAAAAATTCTGCGAGCGTATATACATCGAGCTTTCAATTTAAAACAACGCAATCTTACACACGAGAGCCTTAGGAATTTTATTAATTTGTTAAAGTACGCGGGCGTAATACGCGTTTCTTAATTTCATTAATTATTTGGTCGGACGGGAGGGTAATAATAGGGATATTGTTGTGGAAATGGTTGTACTGTGTTTTAAAACTGACGATTTAATTAGACTGTTTGTGGCAATGAATATTTCCACCTGCCTCGGTGGTCGAATTGGTGAGACGCCCGTCTAGTGAGAGGGAGGTCCAGGTTCAAACCCTGGCCGAGGTAATGTTTTTCGCAATAAATTCAAAATAAGAAATATTAAGATAAAATAAGATAATAAGATAAAGTAATTACCCACTGGGCATTAGTGGGCATTGGTGTAAAAGATTTTGGTCAGCGATTTCCCCCTCGGTTTGGACATTAGGTCTTGCTGCTCATATAAAGATATAATAAGATAAAATTCGATAAAACAAGATGAATAAGATAAAGTAACGCCCGCTGGGCATTGGTGGGCGTTGGTGTACAAGATTTTGGCCAGCGGTTTCCCCCTCGCTGTGGAGGTTTACAAAATATATAAAGTAACTATTAATGTAACTATGTATTAAATTAGTTACTGGTTACCGAAAAGATGTAACTAAGTTAAGTTACAGTTACAGACGGAGAGAAAGTAACGAAATTAAGTTAGAGTTACCAAAAAAGAGTAACTGTAACTTCGTTACAAGTAACGAGTTACTTTCCAACCCTGTGTTTACCACACGAGAGCCTTATGAATTTTATTCATTCGTTAGTACAATCTTAAGTTCATATCGTATAAGTTCAACTGATTTCGCGTTTCTATCGGTTTCATTTCAGAGCGCACGGCTATTTTGACGCAGCTGATTAATTAATAACCTGGTAATTCGCGGCTGCCGTCGTAATAACGAGAGTGCGTACTAAATTTTACAATTCGTTTAATAAATTTTGTTACTTCCGACGTAGGATGTGTGTCGAGGCGAAATATATAACAGCTGGTCTGAAACAACACACGATACTCAATTAGTCGATAAGGGGGTGAAAGATCACGTGCAGTCATATATACACATGCTATACGTGAATGCTTGCACAGTGCGGTATGTACGGGTAAATATATAAAGCCCGCGGGCTTGTCAGGTCGCTGAGCGAGCTACCGAGCCATAAACCATCCGCGACTCCCCGTGCTTCTATCTCTCCCGCGTCTTCGTGGGTCGGCAAAAACGCGTGCACCGCAGAAATTGAAAACCATCGTCGGCCTTGCCGCCGTGTCTCGTCTTACAAATTAGAAGCGCGCCACGACGGAACGTTTGACCAAGTAACCGAACGTGCAACGCTGAAATTCTCTCGTAAGACGACTCGCCGGCCGTAACTAATAAAAGTAAGAACAATTAATATAATCCCAGACGCGAGAACTTTCGCGCGCAAGAACAGCGCGTGAACTCCAGCGTAGATAAACGTGAAAAAAGAAGTGACTTTACGGATTATAAATATTTCACTTGAACGTCACTGAAGAGGCGAGATGCCACGAGAGCGCTTCTTTTGCTCTGGTGAAAGTCTTTTATAAAAAAAAGAGAAAGAAAAAATATCTGTGCGACTTGTCCAAGTTACACGGCTGCTTCGACAGTGGACGTGTCTATTTCAGCGTTAACGCTGTTTACGCCCGAATGCCCATCTGGATACATTCGCCCCGTTGGCCTACATACACAGAAGTTCATAGCTGAAAAGAATCAATACGTTACCTTTACCTCTACCTCGTTTTCCCGCAGCACGTGCCGTCGTGCAATCGCTATTCCTCCACGAGACACGTACTTAACGTATATACGCGATTCCAGAATCGCAATCGCGCAGAGTTTCGTGGCAATCTGTAAACTCGGGCGCGATACGATCCTAACGCGGGGAGGCGTCTCGGGAAAAAATGGCGAGAGACCCCTTTCCGTCCTCCTTAATTCTTTCCGGGGTACCGGAGCCCCACGAGACATCGATCTTGCGCGGGAGGCGATTTGACGCGCGCCGCTGCACCACGCTCGCGAAACACGTGGCGTCCAGGGATTAACCTCAGAACCGCGCAACTCCACGCGACGTCATAAACTACTCCGTCCGAGGAACCCGGGCGCTTTAGTTATTTATACCTTTCTTATCCGTCAACGAAGACAACCTGCGTACGCTCGCCGCGGAACGCCACGAGATACGGGATACCACGTTTCCATGGTAAAGCGGGGAGCACACACTTTTGCATAAGTGCATAAGCATATGCATAACAAATTTGATTGGTCCATTTCCTTATGCATTTGCTTATAGACCAATCAAATTCGTTATGCATATGCTTATGCACTTATGCAGAAGTGTGTGCTCCCCGCTTAACGAATAGGCGTGGATCTTCGGGGAGGTAGGCTCTAAGGCGCGCCACTTGTTCATTTTTCGGCGAGAAAAATAACGGGCCATGACTAGACCAGGATTCGAGGCCTGGGGCGCAAAGAAAAAAATCTTACTGACGCAGATGGATTTCTAGGTGTCGCGGCAAAAATTTATCGCTATTTTATGTATCCGGTTAGAAAATTGTTCCTAGCCTACATTTATAATAGCAACCATAGACATAGAAAAATAACGGGCTATGACTAGACCAGGATTCGAGCCTGGGGCTCGAAAAGAAAAAATCTTACTGACGCAGGTAGATTTCTAGGTGTCGCGGCAAAAATTTATCGCTATTTTATGTACCCGTTAGAAAATTGTTTGTAGCCTACAAAATTTATAACAGCAACCATAGACATAGTAAATATAGACTGAGCGTCCCATTGAATAAGCTGAAGCTTGTGAAGAGAGAGAGAGAGAG
>NW_011967100.1:108556-147460 GCF_000949405.1 Vollenhovia emeryi | reverse complement strand
AGAGAGAGAGAGAAGATTTAAGAAGACTTTCTTCCTCTATCTTACATCGTCGTAAAAGAAAAGAATCGTACCTGCGCAGTACTACACAGGCGTGATACTCCCTTCTTACGATGGTGAGACAGAGAAAGAAAGTCTTCTTAAGTCTTCTCTGTCTCTCTCTTCACAAGCTTCAGCTTATTCAATGGGACGCTCAGTCTATATTTACTATGCCTGTGACGGCAACATTCTAGTAATACCTTCTGGAAAGTTTAGGTTTCATGACTACATATTAATCATTCGCGTTGGATAAAATGAACTTCAGCACCATAGCTAGAATCTTTCTAAGAAACTGTTCCTGTACCATAATCAAACGTTATAATGGATGGGCGTCACGGAAGGATTTTCTTCCTAGCATTCGCTAATAGCTCAGATAGAAATTCTGTTTCTGCACAGTTGAAAAATTTGTATTAGGTACATTTAACAAATATCACATGTCCCAAACGGACCACACAAATGTTTGTGTTAATTTAACGTAATATGGATATGTTAAATAATCGCACTAATACTCTGTTAATATTTTAACGCAAAATAAATGCAAATCTCAAAATAATTTGAAATAAACTTTGCGTAAAATTACCATATTTTTAATGACAAGATGAATTTAACAAATGTAATTTTCACATTTTACAGATGTAATAAGTCAAATGACGGTTCGAAATCACTCACTTATGTTATATAGTAGAATAAAATCAACATTTAATTCTGTATATTTTAACAGATGAATTTTGTTACTAATAATATAGAACATATGTATTGTGTCAGATTAAAAAATAAGTACTGTGTTGTTTTAACATTTCTTTTCAATCATTTTAATGATTTTACATGTGAGGTCAATTAGTACAAAAGCAATATGTTTAATCAACACATGAATGTGTTAAACATTTAACAGAAAAAATTCAACCGGCATTTTTTTTAACAAAAAAACACAAATTTTCTAACTGTGCGCTATTTAAATTGTTTAAATACAAAATACACGTGATGTCGCAGTATTGGCTATTCATTTATATATCTCAGTTATTTTTTCGTGCCTAGAAAATGGTTGGAAAATCGTTTTTTGAGTGAGCTTAATTCTCGAATTTATCCACGAGAGAAACGTATGCGCAAATTCTGCTCTTACGAAAAAGTTGACTGGTTACCGCATGGCTTTTAGCAATTTGCGCATACGTTTCCCTTGCGAATGAATTGAAGAATCTAGTCCCTTGGACTTTCCGCTTGCCGGACGAATGCAATGCCCACCCTATTGAGCTGTTCAGGTCCACACTCGAAACTCTTCTCGCTTGTCTGCTTTATTTTACTGAATAGAGTAGAAATAATATGCTAGCAGCGCGACTCTAGAGAGAGCGTTGCGTGGTACCTCCATATTCGTCTTACAGCGAATTCGGCAGCCAGCACTAGTGCGCATTGAGTGCACACCAAAGCTCGTTTAGAATCTACTCCACTATTTATGCAATGACAGAAAAATATGTAGTATTTGAAACTATAATTGTATAGTAAAATAATTATAGTCAGGAATATCATTTTTATATAATAGTAATTATTACTCTAACATTAGTAAACCATGTACTATAATATTAGCAAACATATAGACACAGTGATGCCAACTATTTAAAAAATTTACTATAAAATATTAGTTTTTAACTATTAGCCTGTTACAATGTCCAAGTAATAAATAGTAAATTAGTTAATTATTTTTATATAGTAAATACTTTTTGAGATACTCAAGAGAAAATTTCTAACTTTTTCAATGTTTAGCTTATAATATCTCGATAACTATTTGTCGGAGGGAAAAGTAGTACAGGACTTTTTTTACTTGATTTAGTCTCAGGAATATGCTGTTGCAATAGTGTTTCAATTATTGAAAATTTTTGTGTATTGTAGCACATAAAATTTACATACATTTTCCAAAAATATTTAAGACCATCCTCAAATATAAGTATTGACTGTAAACGAGCCTTAGTGGGCAGTCGGTGCGCACTAATGCAAGCTGCCGAATTCGCTATTACTAATCGGTAGGAAAATTACACCGCAGGACACCACGTTAGATTTGGCAAGGACGAATCTTAAAGCTATTAAAAGCGCGTTCGCGGTGCCGGCTGGCTTCGCGGAGAAGTCTCACATTTCGCTTCCGACTTCTCCGAGAGGGATCTACTTAAAGAAACCCGTCTCATTCTAGTACGATCGATCCTCTTCTCCCCCCCCCCCCACTTCCTGCCGCGGCGATAATTAAACATTGAATCGACGTTAAATATATTCCGGCGACTTTCACGGTCCCCGCGCCGATCGTCGTCGCGCCCGCGCGATTTAAGCGAGAAGTTAAATTTAAACCAAACGACAAGTTTAAATTCGACTTAAACTTTACACGCGAAACGCGGCTTTTAAGCAAACACCCATACATCGCCGTCTACGCGATTCTAATTAAATGGCCAAAGTGAATTACGTCTGGACATTAAGCTTGAAATTCTGCAAAAATAGGACGGCCTCCTTTCAGGGTCGGGGAATCGCCCGAGCAAAACAACGCTGGCGGCGCTTTAGCAATTTTGCAAGAAACGCAAAGGGAAGATCTTAATAAGTATCGCCGTCTTCGCCCTCCCCGCCCCTTCACCCGTGCCCCGCGAAATTCTTCAACTCAATTTCCGCCAAGAATAAGCGAAATAAATACGCACTTCAAGTGCTACTTATCGTCCCGATGCGTGTCTGCAACAAATCGTTTCATTAAAACGTCAAGACTGGATAAACTTGTAAATAATATCGTGCACTCGCGAGAACGCCGGGCGCACAAAACGAGGATCCGTAACGTAACGAGACGCTCGTAATCGATGCTCCCCGCGCGGCTGGCAGGTCGCGCGTAATAAAGCGAGCATTAATGTCGACGGGATCACCGACGACGGGCGGAAGAGCTGAAAATCTCGCGCGATTACGGAGCAAGGTTGGCGCGTTCCAAAGAACCGCGCGCCGTCGTCGACAAAAGCGAGAGCGCGATGCAATTTCGGGAGCGCGGAATTGTCGCAGTAACGCCTGGCGATGACCGAGCCCATGGCCGTGAGAGTTACACGTCGGCATTACCGCGGGCAGGGGAGCCTCGCCTAGAGCCGAAATTATTACGTTCTCTTGGCCCCCGTTCAAACAACGAGCGGCTTATATGCCGCGGCGGCGGCGGCGGCGACGACGAAGACGACGACGCGGCGCGATTATTGCAACACGCCGCCAGCCAACTGGCTCACATCGCGGAGAATCGTGATCTCGTGGAAGAGACGAGTTCGCGATATCAAGCCTCCGATATCACCTCTGTATGACTCATGTCATACGCGAGAATCGAGCGGCGGTGCGGGGGAATAATGCGATTAGCCTTCCGTATAGCAGTTCGTGTAATCTCGACGATGAAAATTGAGCCGAGTCCAAGATTGACAGGCTATACTTAGCGTGAAATGCGACTGTTGACAAATTTTCACTCCCTCGCGGAACTTGTTCGACAAGGAAAGGACGGTAGGGCGAAGATTAATTTATAATACGAAATATTCACCGCGTTACCGGTGAGGCTCGTGCAATATCGAGGACGAAAGTTCGGTTGAGGCCCGGTTTCACCAAACGTAGCTTAACTTTGATCTTAGTTTAATTCGTGTTTGTCTCTTTCTAAAGTAACATTTGGAAAGAGACAGAGAACGAATTAAACTAAGCTAAAGTTAAGCGACGTTGGTGAAACCAGACCTGAATCTAGGATCGACGAGTTATACAGGATGTCCCAGGAGGAAAGGTCAATATTCTGGGAGGTGACAGTATCGGTCATTTTAAGCAAGAATGTTTATATGAATATATGTCCCATTCCCCACTGTTTCCCAGCGATACTGTCACCTCCCAGAATATTGACCTTTCCTCCTGGAACACCCTGTATATTCAAAGAGCGATGCACTCGTGGAGAGATTTCTATTTACTCAACAGAATGAGCAGAGGCCAATAAGATTAGATGACGCGATACGAGGGTCGTTTAAAAAGTTCCCGAAATGAAGAGACAATGAACAAATGACACTCGCACAACAGACGTTAAAGCCGAATCAGACTAGCAATTGCCGACTCGTATTGGATTGGGATTGGCGACCGACGATTGTCCTCTAGCCAATGAGAGTCGATTAAATCGCTGGCTGCTTTGTTCTCATTGGCTAGAAGACAATCGCCAACCCCAATCCAATCCGCGTCGACAATCGCTAGTCTGATTCGGCCTTTAGATGGCAAGTTGCAACCCTTCTAGTATCAAGTATGTGTAAGGAGTACGAACACAGGCCTGTCTACACGTGTATCTTGCTCGGGGCCAAAAATGGTGAACAGTAAGATTTCACTTTTTCGCCACTTGTGGTGTTATCGTCGCATTGCTTCGAATAGTTCGATGGACTAAAATGAGAAGAGACGTAATGCGGCAAGCGAGAAAACTGATACAAACCTCAAAGCAATGCGATTGCCGTGAGCCCTAAACCTCCACATTTTTGGGGCCATATTGAAAGGCTGCGTTCGTACTCCTTATGCATACTTTATACCTCCTAGGTTCAATGTATAAAAATTACATCGGGAACTTATAGTCAACCCAACTGGCTTGTTGCTTTATTTAAAATTGGTACAACGTTTCGACCCTATAGTTTAGGTCCTTTTCAAGTAATACTAAGTAAATCGTCTTGTCAGAAGTGACGTGTCAAGTTATAAAATGTATGATACATGTGAGCGCTGTGAATGTTGGGCTCGAACTAATGTTCCCGATGTAATTTTTATTCATCACTGGTGACCACAAGCAATCTTCCTACGTCAATGTATAAAGTTCCGTTCGTTCCGCTAAACGGGTCGTTTGTTTACGAACCTTTGGACGAACATATCTGCGGGATTTTTCTAATCAGCAAGGGACGAGTAATCAGCGACCTGAAAAAGGTCGAGTACCGAGTTCCAGACAAATCGATTGCATTTCTTGCAATTTTGACTCTTCATATTGGCTCCGCCATCTTGGATTTTCAAATTTTCACTTCAGATTAGAAACCAGTGATCTCAAAAACTGCCAGATACCTAGTTTCGGGATGCTGTTTACAGGATTAACTTTTTGACCACGGGATATCGCTTGTAGAGAACAAAATTTTTTAATTAAAACTTTAACTTTGTGCTGCTATATTGAGTCAATCGTCGATAATTTTAAAACTTGGACTTCAGATTCGGAATTAGCAAACGAAAAACCTTCTGGATACGAAGTAGTAAAGACATCGGAGTGTGAAAGAAGTGTCGGTTGTTTAATTTCGGAAGATGTGACGTATAGAGGAAAGTCCCCTATTACGAGATAGGCTCCTAATATGAGATAGCGGGGTTTCTGCAAAATTAACGGACACCATCCGTCGGTTCCACCATAAATTTATTGCCCTCGGAATTTGTCTGGTGGAAAATTCATCGTAGGGTCGTGTAATCGTCGCGAAAAAGAGATTTATGATTGAATTTGGACGTTGAAAACCTGCTGTCTCATATTAGAAGCCTATCTCGTAACAGCTTCGCCACCCCCAAAGGGTTAAAAACCTTCAACGACCGTTTCTGGTCGCGCAGTCGGCGATCCGATCTCGCACACCTCCCGCACACTTTTCGCAGAAACGCGTTTGCACTTTTTCACGCGTGCGGGGATCGGAGCAGGAGACGGACCCTTGGCTGGCGCAGTTCTCCACGTCGTCGCCGGAACGTTTATATATAGGGCAACGCGCGCGCGGCAGGACCGCAGGATCGAGCGGACGAGCGAGCTATCCTCTTTAAAAGCCCTCGTTCCGAAAAAGGGTCGCGAGTTACACGTGGCCGATGGCCCCGCGCGAGTCGGGACCGGCCGCGGCGGTTCCGAGCGAAGGGCACGCGCGCTCGAACGTGAGAGCGCGTCACTTGCCGAGCGCCGATCGGCGAGCGGCGACGCGCGCGGATTCAAGGTCGCGAGGGGTGGCGCGCGGCTCACCCGAGCGGCGATCGGCGGGCTGAACACCTGATCGGCGCCGCCCGCTCCTTCGCTCGTAAATCGCAGGGTGAGACGCGGGACGCGGGCGGGACTCCGCGTCGAGGCGACGACGGACGGGATCGCGACGGGAGGAGAAAGCGGCGGCGGGGAGGGGGGGGATGTTCCGCGCGCGATCCGTCAGCCCGAGTGACAGCTGACCGAGTGACCCGCACTCCGCAGCCGCCCCTCCCCACGCGACTCCGGCAGTCTGTCGCTCGAAATCGACGGGCGGACACGATTGATCGTCCGCGAGACATGCACGAGCTTACCACCTTGTTTACGCACGGGCATCCTTCCCGGGTGACGGTGGTCCGCGCAGGGGGTGACGAGACGTGCGGCGAAGAACGCGGCGAGAACTCCAGGCGCAGAGAGCTGTCGGCGCTCCGCGGAACGGTCCAATGCGGAGCAGCGGCGGGGAGAGGGACAGACGCGGACGACGGCGAGAAGCGCGGCGCGGGCGACAACGAGAGCGGCACGACTGCCCGCCGCGGTCTGTCACTCGCCTACGTACGGCCGCGAGGAGGATCCGCGAGGCACCGCACCGCCGCGAGAGAGTATCCGCGTAGCGCGACACGGGTGCCGCGCGCACTGTTTGCGCGATTTAACCCGCACGGCTGTCTCGCGCACGACGCGCTCCACGGACCGCGCGCACCCGCTCGTAACGTCACGACCGGCGACCGGGAATCCGCGGCGCGACGGCCCACGGTGGCGAAAACGTGCGGAAACCGCGTAACGAGACGGATATAAACACACACAGGCGGCCGCCGCCACCACTCGGGCCACGGGCAATATGGCGTCCGCCTGGTCTAGCAGCCGGAAAACCGACTGGCTGGCAGGAGTGGAACGCCCGGCCCGGATTGGTCCGCCGGCCGCCACGTGACGTCACCCGCTCGTAAGTAAGCTCGCTCGCTCGCACCCGCTCCCCCTCCCGCGCCCCGCGCCCCGCGCCGCCATCGCGCGCAAACAACCCCCTCGTGCACCTGCCGACGTCCCGACGACGTTCGATTGTTCCCGGCTCTACCCGATAATCGCCCTTCGCCGTCTCACCGCGACTCTCTTTCCGTCGCTCGGCCACGCTCGCACGCACCCCGTCCGGACACGAGCGTGCGGATACGTCGAGAGATGATTATTTACGAGCGGAGCCGGCGGGAGGCAAAGGGACACCCACAGGCACGTAGCGACCACTTGTAGGGGCGCCGGAAAACACACACTTTCTTTTTATAACGTGGATATTTTCAGCGCTGTTCCCGCTGCTGTTCCTGCAGATGGAAAGCGAGCGCTTTGCGCCCTCAGCTTGGAAAGTTGTCGGGATGCTTAGATTTATCTGTTTCTCCAAACACTGGGCGTTGAACCAAAATTTTGCAGATTGTTCGCACATGTATTTCTTATTAAAAAAAAAATACTCCAGAGCCGTTTCACTGAAGCTATCACAAGTTATAGGAACTTGCAACGATATGGAAAACGCGCGATTGCGTTGATTCGAAAACGCTGAAGCGAATGGAAAAGTCACAAATATACTTCGAAACTCTAGCTATGAATAAATAAGAAGAATCCACGCAATCTTTATCGCCCAAACTATATGAGAAGAGCATATACGTCGAGATCGAATTTACTACTTTTTGCTACAATCTTACGTACAAAACATCCCTAAAGGCCTGCATCCACGATGCTAGAACTTGGCCCAAGTTCGAGTTTCGAGAACGGTGTAGCCAATCAACTTGCAGCTTTTATGGAATAGCTGCAAGTTGATTGGCTACACATTTCTCGAAACTAGATCTTGGACCAAGTTCCAGCATCGCGGACGCAAGACTTAATGAAGGAAGATCGTTTAGCAAAATCAAAATTAACTAAAATTAATTTTATTTACTTTCTTCCATGTGCCAGGAACGCTTTTCTGAATTAGCGATGCTGCTCGTCGAACGTGCGGTGTTGCGAAAGAAGTTGAATTATTTGCGGCCGCGAAAGGTAAGAAAGTTCGCTTAGTGCGTTAAACTGAACGTCGATGTAATAAATAAAATACATTTTTTTTTCCAGCGTCTCGCGTCACTTTATTCACTTGTACGACCGGTGATCATGTGATTAGCGAATTTTCCTGGGAACAGGGCGCAATTTTGCCGTCTTGCCCCCGGCGCCAGAGCGACTAGCGCCGGCTCTGCTCACGTTCGCCGAATTATTTTGAATAATACGCGCGCACAGAAGTCGCGCGCACGTCCGCGACGCGGTGAGATTCGATCGTTCGCGGGAAATGTTAATTGCGGCGGTGGCAATTCAGCGGGGAAATTATTATAAGGTTCTTCTCCTCCTACATTAAAAATGGCGTGTTAAGTCGATAGTCGAAAGTCTCCAAGTATTGTTGCCGCTTTTCCGAGATGCTGATTGGCTGTCTCGCCTGTGCGATACGACATGCTTCAGTCGTGTTATTCGCAGCTGTCAAACCATACGAATTTTTCGAGAGAGCAAATGGCGCGCGCGAAGCGCGCGCTTGTGTCGTCTAGTAATATAAAAATGTGTGCTGCGGGGTGTCGCAATGCGCAAGCCGAGCGGCATAAGGGGAAAAAAAGAGAGATCTATGAATGCTCGAATGTCTTTTGTGCCGCAGACGCGAGAAACGTAGATAAGAAAACGCATTCAAGGCCGAGCTCGGCACCGAAATTGTTTCCAACAACTTCGGATCTCGCTTCCTCCGCACGGAATATCGAGTGACGCGTAATACGAATCTGAATGTATATAAATGTCGCTAAGCGACGCTTGTTCGATACCCGAACGCGCTTTCTCCCTCGCGACCCCGCGACTGAAACGCAAGAGATCCGTTCTAAGGCTCGCGGGCTGCACGAATTTAATTTCATTCGGGATCGTTGGTCACGGGATCGAACCGCGACAAGCGATAATTCGCGAAATTCTTCTCACGCGGCATCGATCGCGGCCGAACTGAGCGCAGCCGCGTTTACTAAAATCCGAAACCTATCGTGCGAAAATACAGTTCGTTCGATTCGTGCTTCGAATGTATCGGGCATTGCGATTCAAATGTTTGCAACTGGTGCGTATGACGTGGCGAATGCCGTAGAATTCCAATTTGCATTTAGGGGGTGGACGCGGAGGCCGCGGAGACCTCTCTGTGAGTAGACGCAAACCACGGATTCGTAATTCTCGCTTTTATATCCGGAATATGACGAATCGCGTTACAGTAGAATCCCTCCGTTCCCTCCGTCTCCATTGCGAATCTCTATCTATAAAATAGACGTCCTCCCTGAAAACACGAGAGTTCGCCTCTTATACAGGGTGTCTGACGCAAGAGCGTCCGGCCTACCGTTCTCTACGCGCATATTCGCTCAGACGTTTCAATAAATTATTCGGTAACTATTGCGAATTTTACAAAATGGCACGTGACTTTTCTTCTTAGTCTGACCCAATCTACCACCATTTTTCGCAAGGGTACTCTTGCGTCAGACACCCTGTATTGCCGTTGCAAATTCTACGCACGTGCCATTACAACACCCAGTGAGCAAAATGTTATCAGTACGCCAGCAGTTTGCTATCGAGAGAGCAAAATGTCACGGCACAGCGTTGGTGCACCAATCACGTCTGCATTAAGGTGGCTCCTGAACGAAGAAGCGGTTAGTTACGGGTGCTTTAGTGGGGCCCCTTTTATTTTTGTAAATTTATTTGACCTTTTGCATAAAAAAATACCACTGGTAGTGCACCGGTAATCAAATGCGTTGATATGCTGGGTTATACATATATGCACATGTAAAAACATATTTAAAAATATGCAATGCCGTTGACCTTATATATTTAATAGCGTATTTCAATCCTTGCAACATTTATTATGTTTATCTCGTTTTTTGTTAAGATCTACTTTTTTTATAAAATAATATTAACCCTCAAAGTGCTTCTGCGAGTGATCGGCCCATAACCCATGTATGTTAAAAAGTATAACTTTAACATTTTTTCTTCCTTTTATTTCATCGGCGAAATTCACCGGGTCTGAAATTTCACGTAGTGAAATAGCACGTAGTAAAACTTACAGCGACGACATATTTGAATTTCAATTTTTTTCTACTGTTTTGATCGGTTTACCCTAGCGGAAAAAATCTCTATAAATAACTACAAAAAATTGACTTGAAATAGAAATTTGTGGAAATTTTTATATCTTCATTGAAACATTTATTTTTTTTTGTAAAAATATCTACGAAATAGTACCACGAATTACAATGTTCTCAAATCAAGAAATTATTGCAAGTAGTATTTCGTGAAAATGTACAATTTTGTAAAAATTAGTACAAAATTTTACTAGTTTAAAAAATTTGAGAAGCAACAAAATCTTGTGAAATTGGTTCTTTTATTTATTATAAATTTTTAAGAAAGATAAAGAAAGTTAAATTGTAAAATTTTCGAAGATGTAGATACAAGGAATAAACCAAAAAGAATTTTGTGAATGACGAATAGTACTTTTCTGCCACAAAAATATAAGATAATATAGGGTGCTTTCCAGCAAGAGACATAGATAGACACGGTGTAACACAGAGAATCATTTCATCCTTGTCTAGCAATGGCAAACAAGAAAGATAAAACGATTCATTGTGTTACACAGTGTCGCCTGTGTACGTACGTTGCTGGAAAATCCTCTCATACAGCACAGAAAGTTAAAATAATGTTGCTGAAACGTTGCAACGTTGAAGTATAAATATATTTTCTACGTTGAATCTAGGTTAATGTTTGTACATTAATTCTTTAATCTTGAACAAATTATTATTTTTTAATACTCAAATAGATACTTAAAAATTGTATAATTATGAAATGTACGCATATATAATATTTTTGTAACGGTCAGAAATTTTCAATTTGGAATAATTCAATTTCAGCACTTCCAACAGTTGTAAAAAATATTCTGCTAAGCGCGACCAATGTTAAACTCAATATAACTTAACAATGTTTTCTGAATGTTGAATTGTAACAATTTACAAGACGTTACAATTCAACGGACATTGGACGTTTTTGCAATATCTTTTCAACGTTGAATCTACATTTCGCAACATTGATGCAATATATCGCAATGTTATAATGGAACGTTTCTGAGATGTTGATTCAGCATTTGTGTGCTGTATTGGCCTATAACACAGAGAATCATTTCAGCCTTGTCTAGAAATGGCAAACAACAGAGATAAAAAGATTCGCTGCTGGAAAGTACATTAAATATATATGTACTGTACCATAATTATAAGATGCAGATAATAAAATAATTTGTATATTAGCGCGTCATTGCTGCATACGATACTTTTCATTACATTACAACATAAAAATCTATAAATCAGCCTCGACTCATGAAAAATTGTCAAGAATTTGACTAAAAAAAAAAAGTTTTCCACTCAACACTTTTTGTTTACTCAGTCAACGAACATCGATCGTCTAAAATTAACTTATTAATATTCGCGAATGAAGGGAGCTATGTTAGAATAATCAAACACGTTATATTAAAATATTTGTGATGCACTTTCCAGTTCAAAGACTACAGCAGTAGCTGCGCGACACATAGCCCGAAACGCGATCAAAACATAACCTGTAAGGCCGTTCGTCGCGTCTCGTCGTGCGCGGTAATTTGATTGTGTGAAAATGTCCTTAAAAAGGAAACTGACGCAGGACGATCTGCGTAAGGCGATGAGCGAACACAAGAAGAAACTCGGCGCGGTCAAGAAGATCGACTCGCCGTTGGCAAAATATCCTTTTTTTATATCTCTATAGCGCAATTTGAGGTTAACACGCGTTTCTTACATGTTACAGCGTTTATATCGCATTGTGCGAAGAAATTGATAAGAAACGCGTCGTTGGAGGTGATTCCCGGACAGCCAAATCTGCCAGTACAGATTTCGTCAAACGCCCACTACAGATTTTGAAGGCAGAAAGACTGCAGATTGCGCGCAGGAACTGATAGATTCGAGATGTTGCCAGAGTGTCAGCAGAAATACAACGAAATCTGCTCGCATAACTGAGCCTGTACGTTTTCCGACGACAATGTAAGGTCAGAAAGGTGGATCGCCAGTGAATAAAACACAAAATTCAAGAGTTGTCGACAATAACTGGCACAGTATATTAATACACGACGAGTAATACTGGTCCTTATCAAGTATAATACCAAGTTCGTTTTCTGTTCCTGCACTAGTGAACTGGTGCAGTAAGCTAGAATGAGGAAAAGTATGCTTGTCTTGCTCTAAATTATTGCACTAGTTCACCAGTGTAGGAACAGAAAGCAAGCCTTGTATTGACAGCGCACGTTTCACAGACTGTTGCCAAAGCGAAAGCCAAGTGCGGACACAGACGGCTACGGTTTTGGTGTAGGTTTCTGATAAATCTGCTGCCAATCTGCTAACATCTTGCTGACTGAGTTCTCACTGTACGATAGTCCTATAAAACTTAAATTTGATTCACTGACTCTTCAAAATCTCACTGTGCTGGTCAAAGCGCATTACAGCACAAATAACGTCAATAAAATTAACACAATTATAAAGTGAGACGCATGGGTGTGTGCATTTCACTTATTTTATTGCTGCATATTGTATTATTCGTTGATGATTCTCCATTCTTGTGACACAATTGATCCTGAAGGTATCCTTAACTGATAAACACGTATACAGACTCGGGGCAGCTCATGTGCATTTTGTGCAAGTCAGTTGTACGGAGCGAAACGGTTTGGCCGGTTCACTTAAATTCCAAGGCGCACAAGGATAATGTCGTGTTAGCGAAAAAGACCAAGCTGGAACCGGAAAGCGCCGTAAGGACACCTAATGTTCAACCGTTCAAAAGGCCTATCTCTCCGTCTCAAGATACTTCGGCGAGTAAAAAGATAAAGGGCATATTGAAAACTTCTAGCCAGCCGGTGGTACAGGCCAGGTCAAATTTACCAGCGGATTTCTTTGACAATAACTCGAAGCAAGTCAATGGTGCGTCTGCTCCGGCGCAAAAGTCAGCGAGCAAAGACGGCGATCCCGCGGTTAATACTGCGGATGTACAACACACGGAGGAGGGAGAGAAGGAGAAAGAGAAAGTAAGAGATACGAATCCGGCTGTTCTGCCGGAAGGATTTTTTGACGATCCGGTGATGGATGCTAAGGTAAGATTGCCACGAAGCACAGCACAGATGCCAATGTACATTAATACGGATAAGATAAAAATATATTTACAATTTTTAATATAAATAGACCACTAATGAAAATAGAAAAAGGTATTAAAGTACAATTTTAAAAAACTGTTGGACCTTAATAAGTATTGAGGTAACGGCAACATATTTCAGTTTCATCTCAAAATTATAATGTTCGTGCCTTATTTCTCCATATTTAATTATGCTATTCTTTTCAGGTTCGTAATGTTGAATACAAAGATCCTATTGAAGAAGAATGGGAGAAATTTCAAAAAGAAATCAAAGAAGAGACCGCGCAGTCTGCACAAATTATAGCCGACGATCAGGAAGAAGCCACGACGGAAAGGCAGTTGGACGAAATTGAGGAGCAAATTGGCCATTGGTCTAGGTAAGCTTATTTCTAGTATAATTTACATTTGAAAAATATTACAAGTGCATATGTAAAGCATAGGAAAAAATGTATTGTAAATTAATTTCTATAAAAGGGTAATGGATCTGGTAAAACGTATGGAACAAGTGCAAGGTACCGATAGAAAGCAAGAGAATATCGATGATGATGCATCAAGCGGTGACGAAGCCGAGTTCGACGAGTTTCTCGACTGGCGAGCAAAGAATTCGTATAAAGAATGAAAAGATTTTATGTATTTAATAATATTGTAAATATTAATCTTTTATCCTTTCTAGCAAACTAATTATTTGTATAAAGTGATAAGTTTTTTCTTAATTAGTTTATATTTAATACATCCCTTTCCTCATTTATTGTAATGAATTGTGTTATAAACTAAAGAGATAGTGCAAAGTCGATTTAAAGAATGTTAAAACTCATAATTAAATATATATTATATATATATATTTATATGCAAAAAGCCGATTAACCGTTTCACCATTTATTATAATTAGTATTGTTTTTTTCTGATTAAACTTTGTAGCTAGTTCTTTTATCTTTTACAACTAATTATTTCCAAATCTTATCACTTCTTCCAGGCGACTAAAGAGGGCGATTAAAAATCAATGCAACTTGTATAGTGTATTAAGATTTTATTAAAACGAATTTTTGAAGAGTCAGAATATAATTGAGTTTTAGATACATTTGGTATAGATTACTTATTGATCGTCGTAAGCTATATAATATGAAAAGTATATGATATAAAGATTACGAAGTACGCTAAGCCGCTATAATAAAGTTAGTATAGATAATTACGACGTAGATCACGTAATTTGACGATATCCATCTTCGTTTTTTGCACATACTGGACTTTATAAAATGCTGAAAATTGGAGAAAGAGGGACTCGCGTATATTTTACCCGCACCCAATCTCATACCGTGTCTACTAAGTACGCTATCGACGCTATTGCGCTTTGACGCGCTTTCAAATTATCTCATGGTACCAGTTTTTTCGACGATACCTACAATACGATTGCAAGCGAGAGCTCCTTGGGATTTCAGTTGCTGTCTAAAATCCCGTCGCTACGTAGATATTACATATCCTTAGACTATTAATGTAATTAGTTGTAACATACAGCTTATTCATAGACTCGTCGCATAGATCAGCATTTACACCTAGATCAAAATGATCTACGCGTCATCGATGCATTTTTATATATACATACATATACATGTACATATAAATATATATGTGTATGTGTGTATACATGTATATAGAGTATATAGAGTTTTTCTTTTTTTTTGTCATTTTGAACGCGTATTATTGAAAATTTATATCCTATTATCAGATCACAATGTGTCGTGAGTACCGTTGACGATCTGCTACTCGAGCAACGGTAAGACAGACAGAAGTAGTTCCGTCTATCTCGTGAATAATAATAAATGCAAAGCATAAAATTGAAGATATATACGTATATATACGACGAACTTTAGCAATCCGCAGAAGCTTAATAATATCAATTAATATACCACCGCATAGTCTCGCGAGAGCAAGCAGTTTTAGCGCTTAGATTAAATCTTATCGCTGGTTACATGTAAGAAGAAACGACTTAACTTCGTCGGCTTACAAGATATAGTAATATCGCGCGGCAATAAACGTTCACGGTGTGAAGTAGGAGTACGTTTTTGGGTGACAATATGTTCGTGCTGAGTTCGAAGTTACACTCAAAAGTCCATTAGGGGTAAATTATAATTACAATTGCTCGCACGGTACTCGATGAAGGTTCGGTTCTCCCGACATCGTTGAAAAATACAATCGCGCTTGCTCGTCGTCGAAATAATCGTCATTTGTACCAACTGCATTGATTATCCGTCGCCGTTCCTCGCGGAACGGGAATCATTGACGGTGAACGTCTGCAATTTCGGGATCCCCAGTGCACACCCGCGTTATCTCGCGGGATACTAATTGCAAGTCGAAACTAATCGATATCAAATGGAGAAAGAGAGACGTTATCCTGAAGTTCTCCGACTTTCGCCGTACGTTCTAGTTAGAAGCTAATTCCTCGTCTTTTCTACGATAGTCAATAGCTTTTCCCTAATCGCGACTACGTTGGTCAATGAACAATAGTAGATTAATTGCATAGTTTGAAATTTCTTTCGTATTCAAAACTTTCTGTGAAATATATATTTTTTTTAAGGGAGGGGAAACGAGCGATGAGATCCAAACACTTCCCCATATTTGGATCAACGGCATCGTTTCCCCTTGCGTTCATTTATTCCTCATTACGATATGAAGAAAATCTCGACCTTTCTAATCTACAGTCGTCATTGCGATTAATTTGGTCGTTGGATGAATCGCGACCGCCTCGGCGGTCACGAGTCCGTCGATTAATGTTAGCGCAGTGAGTCGGTTTGGCACGCGATAATGCGCAATGCGAGAAAACTCTTTTTAGCTGCGTACTCGCTAGAGCCTATTCTCCCGTTTGCAAATTGCTCAGCGAATAACAATGCTCGGGAGCTGATGATTAAAGTCGAAAACTGCTTGATTATAAACCTTGAGACACGCACTGTGTATAAAACGAAATTAGTCCTAACAAGAGAGCGCCGTGTATAATTACACGTTGCTCGTTTATCGTCGCGCAAAGTCGATCCGTCAAAGAATAAGGAAAATCACTTTACGACGTTACAAAGTGTCTAGCGCTAGGAAATGTCGTTCTTCCTTTTCACCCGTGTTATCATCGAGCCTCTAAGGAGTAGAGTAGAGTGTGCAAAAAGTGTTACTTAATTCCTTACACGTTAGAATTAGAGAATTACAAAAGTGAGCGAGCGTCTTCGAGATAAAGAATAGGCACTCTGCTTGTTCCTTCTTTTGCTCCCTCCCTTTCGTCCGTTTCCTTTCGCTTCTTTCGTGGTTCAAGGGCGGAGAAAAAGATCTGTGCGCGCGAAACTCGCTCGCGAATATACTCTTGACAAGTGATATCGGATTAAAGTATACTTAGAATATCGTGTATATATATATATATATATATATATATATATATGTGTGTGTATATCCGCATCGTCGAAGCGTCAGCTACCCTAGAGATAATTATTCTCAAGCTCGAGAAATCCACTTATAGATTTTGTGCAGATTCATTTTGCGCGATCGCTGGACCGTGATGACACAAGTGTGCTTATTAATTCTCTCTCTTTAGACTTATTACATAATACTCTAGAAGAAGGACGTCGCGCGCCCCGGAAATCGCGCGAGCCCGGAACGGAAACCTTCCCCGAATTTCGTTTCCGGGTCGTCCCGATTTCGCGACGGCGACTCCAAAACGGTAACGACCGCTCTTACGCTAGATTCTTACTCAGAAGTACAATTATATTCATTCCGGCCGCCTATCATATTAGATTATGGCCATCGCGCACGCATCCCTTAAGGCCTGTGTCCACGATGCCAGAACCTGGTTCAAGTTCTAGTTCCGAGAAACGCGCGGCCGATTCGACTTTTGCGGAGTAGCCGCACCCCAACGGGAGAAGTGACTCGTCGATCGATGTCGGAACGACGTCGAGTCCACGTCAATTTAACAGCGTCGATGTCGATTCGACACCGTTTCGACGAGTCATCTCTCGCTGGAAAGTTGATTGGCTACACCTGGACCAAGTCCCAGTATCGTGGACGCAGGCCTTTACACTCAGCCGTAGGGCCATCGCACACAGAATGCATATGCACAGCAGAAGACCGTCTAGACCAATAAGCATCGAGCATTGAGTCGCTCATGCTTATTGGTCTAGACAGTCTTGTGCTATGCAGCTATGCAATTTTGTGTGCGACGGCCCTTACAGCGAGTCCCGCGGTGCGTTAAAGGTACACTATCGGTGATAACGGCGCCTTCCTCTTCGAAACGCGCGCGCGCGCGCGGATGGTCACGTGGGATGCATGGCGCGAAAGTGACGAATTTAAACGCGGACGATGTCAGGTGCGGGGCGGTAATATCCTAAGCGAGTCGTTTCGCACGACGCTCCGCGCAGGAGCGATTCCAACAGCAACTACAATGATGACAATAATAATAACGGCGGCAACAGCGACGGTAACGATACAATCACGATAATGCTCGCGAGGATAATCGCAGCTACGTATTGCACACGGATCACAGAGTGGAGACAGTTGCTAGGCATTACAGAAGTAATCTACAGACAGTGCAGATAGTGCCAAGCTTTCATAAATAATCGTGTATATACGCATTTATCAATATATTTCATAGATTCTCTCTCGCACGATACGTGCATGTAAATGTATATATATATATTTATTTATTTAATAATATATATATGTGTATGTATGTTTTATATATTCTGTTTACTCGCGTAGTAAATGGTCGATAAATTTAGATCTATCTCTAGGAACGCGACAGCGCAGGCACTAAATTGTTGAGACACAATCGTACTGGGCTTCCGATTGCTCGTCTGCCTTCACAATTCTATCGCATGTACGGACATTGCAAGCTTACGAGATACTCTTGTGCGATCAAGGATATTCGTATAAAGTGTTTTGTGTCGAAACTCGTGTATAATCGCGCTTCTTGGTCGCTCTACGCAAAGAGATTCTTTTTTTTTCGTTTTCACGTAACGCCGGACGTACATAAGAGTCCAACGGACCTCCGTTGGACTTGACGAGTACACACGCAACATTCGCCGGTATAATGTATGTTTTTTTTTTCCCTTTTGAACAAAGCGAGTCGAAAGCATTTTTCTAGCGAGAGATATGTCGCGTGGGCAAAATCCGACTGGAATTTTGAGACGCGTGTCGCAGAGAAGAGAGGAGTTGTAGGAGGCGAAAGCGATAATGAAGGACAAAGCTTATGATATAATTAGCAACGTTCCCATCTGATCCTACGATACTTAACTCTAAATCTTAGAACTTGTTGTGGATTATATGCGTACTCTTTGGACCGCTACGAACTAGAGATTCATTTTTGACTCTTTCTTAAGGAATTATGTCTCTTAGTATACATTCTTTGTCGCTTCAACCCCCCTTTCTCTTGCTTCTTGCTTCCCCTCGCCGATATCGCGATATCAACATCGAGCTCGATGTACACTTCCACCTGCCTTGTTCAACGAATCGAATTTATTGCCAATACGCGAACGCGAAACTTCCAACTCCGGTCGTGTTTAATTACCGCCGAGCTCGGCGTTAGGGATAAGTTTGGCTGCGAGAAGAGACGATTCTGTCGCGTGAATATTAATTCTGGGCGTCAAACGTCGTCGCAACATATATATACGAGATAAACTAGAAACATGTGTGCCTATTGGTTCTCTAACGATATCAGATACATACTTTTTCAAAAGGAACTGTTTCTCTCATTTTTTTTCTTCTTTCCAAAGCACCTCAGTTTAGTCTGCCAATATTTGATGCAGGTGTAATAACAAAAAACTCTCTAAACCAGAGAGAGAGAAAGAGAAACAAAGAGAGGGGGGCAAGAAAAACTTTGCAACCTGAAAACTCCTCTAATTGCAACGGACAATTTTTACTCTCCCTTTTTTTCGTTCTACGAGACACCTACGCGCATCTCGGGGGGGAAATGTCATCTACTCGTGCTCCGATTAATTCTATTTCATTGATACGATTATTGTTCAGTGCTACGCTTACGATTGTATGTGGCTTAACATTTCGTCAGATCCACTCTCGACTGATCATCGCCGCGTGGCACCGTCCTAGCGCGAATCCGGCAACGCACCTCGCACTCAGTTCCGCATCCCCGAAAACGTGCGTCGCGCTCTCCTCTGGTCCCATTCGCGTTGGCTTGTCGCGAGTCAATCGGGCCGCGGCGAGTCGCCCTCGGACGTGGGGTAGATCGACCGTCGATCCCGCGATCGTCGCCCCCGCCGCGTCTCGACGCACACCGAAAAAAAACTTTCAGGGAAAAGGCATGCGCGTCTGATCGATGATACCGATCAATCGCGTCGACACTACCCGAGGAAAATGAATAGCCAAGACGACGTCAATTTGACGTCATGTTGACCAAATTTATGTCACATTTTCGTCAATACGACATCAAATTGACGTCGTCTTGACCTTTCATTTTTCCTTGGGTACGAATGACTTGTCCTCGCTTCGATCCCTAATGTGATCTACATCGTGAATTCTGAAGGGAAACTATCGCCGCTTGTACTTTTCTTTTAATAGTAACGAGAGCTGGCTGCTGTATACGCGAACCGACAATTCAGTCAATCGCCGCGCCTCACAATCTACGTTACGTTGCGTTTCCTCCCGATTGGTCCCCCGCGGGATGTTCCGCGGGCGCGCGCACCGCGTTCTCCGTACGATTTACGACGGTACCAATTACGCGTTACGTGCGTCACGTGCATTCGCGTTAAACGGAACGACCGAATGCGCGGTGGTAAAACCGCTTTGGTCCGAAAGGCGTGCGCGTGTGTGTTCCGATAATTGTCCATCGCCGCAATTGTCACGTTGGCGCGCTTTGGTTCCCGAAACGATTGAAACAGCCATCACGTGGCGAACGGGCGAGAAACCGCATCGAATAGTCGGGCGAGCAACACAGAGTCACGTTGTCGCGGTGTGAAGAGAAACGAGCGACTATTCTCGCTCCGTTCTCGCGGTGTTCTTCAAACGGAGCCGAGTCTCTCCCCGAAATATCTTGTACGATATTGTATCGAGTCGCGCGCGTCGCTGGTAAACGATTCCCTGTTCTTGAAAACGTTCTCGTCAGCGTCCCGTGCTAAGACGGACAATTGATCCATACCTGATGTAGCCGTGCGATCGCTAATCGTTCAGGTTCTAGTCACAGCTGCTATCGCTAAAAACGGCATGGTAGGCGTTCCATTACTGACAGTTTACGTCCTATCTTGTAATAAGCTACATTTCTTTCCTACTTCTGAGACGGCTTCCCGATTCAGCGAGTCCTATCAGCAAATAAGAGAGATTGAACGGAAACGGATATCCCGTTGATCGTCACTCAATCGTGCTCCACTAGATACGTAGAGGAATATCGAATTATATCAAAAGAGAGACACGCTGAAAAGACCCCCTCCGCGATTAATCTAATCGGATGGTTCTCCTGCTACCGTTGAAACGCAGCGGCAATAGGTACTTAGGCGATCCCCAATTACTGATAATTTATCACCTCGGCCTCGCCGAGATCCCGACATCGGACACGAGTCGTCGGCGTTCACGTCGCGATTTATCTAGGCGAAGTATTTACCAATGACATTTGCATTATCGAACGTTAAATTTTCGTCCCTCAGCCGCTGAACGGAAACTTGGAGACCGAGCCTGGCCAATTTATGTACGCGGATTGGAGATTTATTCACGGACGGCGATCTATGCGATGTAGCGCCGCGCGTTAATCTACGCGGGACTAGTGATAAAACGGAAATGTGTGTGTGTGTGTGTGTGTGTGTTTGTGTTTTCGATCGGAATCGTTTGTGCTAAAGGTGGGTGGTCCTATCTTATGCCTTCGCGTCGAGAATCTCGACGGTGACGCTCTCCAGGACCGGGTCGGTGACGTTGTTCGTATGATTCGGAGATTTGTTAGATTTCACCGAGGCGGCCGAGGCGTTCCCGCTGCTGTTGTGGCTCCCACGTCGCGATCCTGTGCGTGACCCTGGCGACAGAGATTTTCTTGCTAAAGTATCGCGTGCTTTGGCGCGACAGCGCGGCAGCACGACACGAAAAGCCAGAATAACTTTAAGCATGAAGACCTGCGCGGAAGAAATGCATTAGTCAGAGCAAAGTAGTCAATCGTCACAACGGTGAGTGCATGTGTCTGAATGTACGTGTGTCGTATATGTTTAACGTCACGTAATATAATGATATGGGCACGCTACGCTCTTTTCCTCGTCTAGCGAAAGAATTTCAGCCCCGACAATCAATCGGGAGGCGAAAACGTGCTTTGCGAGATCCTTCCTTGTGAATTTTCCACTTCCTCGAAATATACTTTTATTAAGTGCCCCCCGAAAGACGATTACGAACACGTTCATCGTGCAATTCTACACGGAGGGAATTTCCAAAGTTACCCTGAAATGTAATCGTGGGACAACATGGCATTTTGAAGAACTTCCCAGATAACATGCTTGTCTAAAAGACATCTTCAAGACTTCTTTAAAACGTCTTTAAGATATCTTTTAGACGTGTATGTCTAAAAGATGTCTAAAAGGCGTGTTAAAGACATCTTAAAGATGTCTTTTAGACATGCATGTTATCTGGGTTTCGGAGGATTTTATGAAATTTTACCGTACATTTTACTACACTGATAAAAATAATATTACTTTACTCAAGAAAATTATTCATTAAGTGGCTCCTAATAGCTTATTAACTTAAATTTAAAAAATAATTAATTAATTAAAACATGCATTGCTTTAATTTAAGTATTTATTAAATATCAAAGAATAGATAATTTTTAATTTAAAAAATTTTATTTTAATTCCATAAAATGTTTACTAAGATGTAATTTCCACAGCGAAGAAAATTGGATTTCTTATTTAACAAAAACAATTGTTTCATAAATAGTATTCTATATCTCATAAAATCTTTATTTGAATGTAGAAAATGTAATGATTTAAATTAATTTACTTAATATAACACATAGATTTACTTGAAATTTGACATTTTTATTTAAAACAATTTTACGTAAATCTGTTTACTTAGTTTAAACAAATTTTTTGGTCAGTGTAGTAATTATACTTAGCCAGTATATTTTTACTAGTAAAATGTATATGTATTTCAAAAACACTCTCATAAAGTTCTTTAAAATGCCACGTTGTCCCACGATTACATCACTTTCAGGGTAAATTTTAAAAGAAAATTCTCTCCGTGTGTATACAAACTGCCAAACTTCGGAAGTCAGCGTGGTTAACTTTGGTTTGAGCATTAAGATAATATTAATAGCGAGCAGTCAAGAACGAGTTTGCTCTCGACACAGTAATTTCTGCGCCACGATTGAAGTTGTTTGAAAAATCTCACGGAAGTTTAATCTCGTACAGCACATTTTACTTTAATCACCTAACTGGCTAATTCTATCAGAGAAGTAGACGATCTTCGGTAATTCGATCTCTTATATGAACTGGTAAAACTCCTTTAATCTTACTGTTCCATTAAATCGATGAATATTTCATGAGATTATTGCAAGTTTAGCGATTGCCTCGGCGTGATCATGAACTTGGTGCGAAAACGTGAACACACGAATGTAAGTGCACTTCTGCGCGAATCAAAATTTAAACAGCACTAAATCGCACTATGTTTCTACTTCTCGTCAGAGGGAATAAGCTTTTTCGGTAAATGCGCGTGAATGAAATATAAAAAAAAACAATATTTTCCATTAGTGGTCTTAATTATTCGAAGCTTCGCAACTTCGAAGCTTCGAAGTATCCGAAGAAACGAGGAAACTTCGAATATCGAATTTTCGAAGTTTCGAATATTCGAAGTCAACTAATGCATTAAGATATAAGCTTTCAAAGACTAACCTAATTTATCATCTGTATTTATCATCTGTATCAGGCAGTAAAAAGAAATAGTTAATAAGATAAAATGTTAATGATAGAAAATTTATTTCCTTCGAATTAATTGTATTTTTATGAGCGAATGGACAAAAATGTGTCCGACAAAAAGTACATTTGTTTTTTTATACTTATAATGATATTAATTAGTTGGTATTTAATTAGTTCACAGTAATAGTAAAAACGATTAATTTTGCAAAATATGTTATTGTTTTTTATCTTGTTAATACATTAGTTGACTTCGAATATTCGAAACTTCGGAACTTCGAAACTTCGAATCTTCGAAAAATTCGAAAACTTCAATTCTCAAATAATTTCTACGAAGCTTCGAATCTTCGAAGATTCGAAGCTTCGAAATTGAAAATCTTCGAAGACAAATTTCAGCACTATTTTCCAACATTTCTCTTACGTTAATCAATGAAACGAGAGGAGGATTGAATAATTGAAAAAATATTTAATACTCCCCCGAATGTTCCTATTCCCTCTTGATACCACATATCTACGCTTTCTCCCCTCAAAATGATTTCTCTGTGTATGTAGTTACTATCGATGAGTGTGACGTCTCTATGAATTATCGTGCAGATGCAAACAACGATATTTTACTATAGCAAGCAACTATATTCGCAAATTTCAATAAACTATGTTTACAAGAAACTTTCTCTAGTATAACTCACAAGTTACTAAACCGAAGTTGCGACGTGTCCTCAATAGGGCCTGTATAACACTGGATCGTGTGAGATTGTCAACGCTTTCTCGCTTTATTTGTACTTGTACCTTGTTCACTTTTACACGGAAGAAAAAGATGTTGTCTCGATAAGACCGGTGTAATTGAATTGAATTTGTTGAAACAACATCAGTATTAATGAATGAGAAACATCAGCCGGTTGTCTTAATGATCTGGATATTTAGTTCAATGCTTAAAATTGAAATCCACAGCAAATACAGTTGAGCAGATTATTTATGTTTGTGGCAGCCCGTGACGTTGACGTTTCATTCAAGCAACTTAATTGTTTTAATTCAACAGCATTCTTTTCCGCGTACGAAACGGATCGTGCGTGGGAATAAAATTGTGAGAAAAACCAAACTAGATTTGCCCTCTTAAGAAATCATGTCGCATCGGAAAGAATTTTTACAATAGAGCGCCTCGATCAGCGGCATAGTCAAGAACGGTTACAGTTGGGATCTTTAAGGACAACTACTTTAAACGTTGACTGCAAAGAGAGTTGGGTTTCAGTAGAAGACGTATATTGACAAATCAAGGTGCACACACGTCGGTGTGTGCCAACTTGGAATCAAATTAATAAACTGAACGAGAAATTATATATAATTAGATCTACAATATCTATTATTCATAGTCATTTGCTGGTCACGTGACGCGAAATGGATTTGATTTAAAGAATAAGTACACAGAATAGAATAATTCGAATGCCATTTGTACAATTGAAAAGTATAATAATGTTTTAAAAATTAATTCTAATCAAAACATCATAGTGCGAATAGAGAACTCGACGATTCTAGTGTTGGAAAAAGGATAATTCCTCGATTCGATCTAGCTACCCCCTTGGCAGGCGACTGTACATGCGTAAAGTACTAGAAGATTCTGTATCAAGGAGCGTAAAAAAGGCTCTTCTACGTAAAAGTAGACAGGTAGATAAATAGTCACCCTTAAATATAGATACTTGTATGTATAACACACACGCAGTCCTGAAAATCGATGCACTCCAAGTCCTGTCTTTCAAACGAAATCCTCGTAGATGGAGTATGACGGAGTACGTGATGCTTATGCAATCTAATCAAATTACAAGACCACACGCGAGCCACGCAATCATTATCTATAAGTGTGTTCGAAGAATCCTAATCCCTTCGACGGTAGGAAATCCCTTGATTAAATCGATTAAAATAATATGCAAATTTGCTTTCGCATCACGTTACAAAGTTACTATGCAAATTACCATAATGCGGCTCGCCAATCTTACAAGAAAGTGGCAAAATTTTCAGAAAGAAAGGATTTCATATCAGAGTTAATATCAGCTCTCGATAATTTCTTTCACAAATAATCAATATGATTATTAATTATAAAACACGAAAAATTTTTATAATAAAAACAAAGCGTAAAATATATCGATAAAATAAGTAACTAAACACGTAGATTTTTAGCAAATAAACTGAGCTGTATTTTTCTCGAAACATTGTATACGAAATATGAAAATATATAACGAACAAACGCTAACGTTTTTGTATATAATAAAACTTGAGATTTCGGAAACGTCATGTCTATGGTGATTTAATTACGTGACAACTTTATGTAAGTGAATAAAACGTTTCTGAGAGAGAAAAGTTTATAAATAACAATGGCAATCACACGAATGCGTTATAATGCAGAAAAATTAAAAATAAAACTGCACAGCAAAACATTTTATATATATAACCGCGTCTCCCGTGCAATTCTTGTCTTGAATTAAATAACAAATTTCACTCATCAATTATCTCGGTCAGCTCGCAGACAATTTCGAGCTATCTACCGCTGGATTCATCGATTTTCACGAACCTGCACCGAAAATACCGCGAAACAGACAGGAGAGAGTCGCTTGCTCTATTTGAACAGGGCTTTGAATAACAAGTTGCTTGCTTAGTAAGTGAATGAAAAACCCGTACGGCTCATTCTGTGCTGTGAGTGGTGAGAGTGTTTCGCACCTTGCGAGGCGGTCGGCGAGTGGGCCCTCAAGGACACCATTGAAGGCTGTCTCGACGGAGCTCGTACGCTCGCCCTCGAACCGCGTCTCTCAGCGTGTAAGAGTTTGTTCTCTCTCAGCAGCGAGACGTTCATTAGTCGGGCGTTGGGTGTATTAAAGATAGTGCGGTTCTCTCGCCAGCGGGCCCTGCAATTTCATATCGTGCCGGGTGGTTAACAGTTCGGGGCGCCCGCGATAAGGTTGTTTTTATTTAATTCGCATCCAGGTGCCCCCTTTCCGCTTGCTGTCAAAAGTTCAATTCTTGTCGCATGGCGCAATATACTGGCATACTTGTGCGGCGAATTTGGAATATTTTCCAATCGCAGAATATTCTATCACGTAAAACTTACAACACGTTCTGTGAGTTGAAGCGATACTTTCATTTCAGCTTTGAAAATAGACAAGATTTATACATAGTTATTGTACAATCGCGTTTTCTATACGAGAGATGAGAAATTCTGAAATATTAGCAGATATGTACGAATAATCGAGCAAGAGTTTCGTAAAATCGAGGTTGATTTTGCAAACGCCAAAACATTCTACGTGCGACCTCATTTCTCCGTAATGAATGGTACCGTAAAATAATGTTGCATTATTTCCAGCAGGAGCGCGTACACAATAGCATATAACAATATTTTGAGAAACTTTAATTATTCAGGTTGCACGGAAATATAAATAGATGATTATTTTACCGAACGCACGTCGACACTACGATTTCTCGAATAAAACGACAGTCATCCGAGCTAAATGCATGTATTCAACTTTTAATAACTTCAATTAAAGTTGTCGATAGGACGCGATTTTAATTCCGCCCTGCGATCAAACTTGAATTAACATTTTAATTATTGATGGCTGCAAGAGAGATTTATCGAAATCGGGTTGCGTTATTATTTCAAGGTGTTTGCAAATTTAATTGAAGTCTGCGCATGCATTTTCTTAATACGAATTGCACACAATTATTTTTAACGCTAATCGAACTGATCCGCTTACTTGCTGAAGAGTCTAAGAACGACGCAAATGATGACAAACATCAGTGCCATGCCAACGAGAACGCCGATCATTGCCGGATCGATGTACCGGAGGCTGGGTGTCTCTTTGACCTCGGCTGAAAACAAATCGGTCGGTTTGCACCAGGGACCGCGGGACTAGAAGCTCGTAAATTAAGTCCCACATGCCCTGAAGGAATTAAAAGTCAAACGCGCACAGTACTGTCGATATAGGATGAAAAGACGAATTTAAGGAAGAAGGATGTATTGAGCACAAAGAGCCTGTGTGTAAATCATTCACGACAGTTCAGTGTAACTTTGTTATTTCAGTATTCTTTCGTTCGTAATTTTAAGCAACAAACTCGAATTCTTGAATCTCTTATTCGGAATCTATTGTTGAGAGAAGTAAAAGTGATGCAAACTACAATGTGATATTGTACAACGTAATATACATTTGGCAGAGAATTGCAGTTAAATAATTGCGTATATCCCTTTACAGGATCGTTAATCGCACTCGTTTAATGCTTCTCATTTCTGTTTTTCCGCAAGGAAGATATTCTTGGCGTGCGAAAGATATCGGGACCGAGCACGAGTGGCGGGGAAGCGTCATTAATTCCGGCGTTTTCAATTCTCGTCGAACCGTGTCGGAGTCGTGTTGGCACGACAGGATTTTCATTAGAGCTGTCATGTCCTCATTTCTTGAGAATTCCGTTCCTTACCTACGCAGGTTATTCCACCGTTCGTCTGCGCCACCGGGATCATCTCGAAGAGACAGATGCATCGGCCGTCGCGACATTCCGTTTGGCTCACCCGTGCCTCGCATTGCTCGCGGAAAAAACAGGACTCGTTCACATTCGCCGCTAAAATAATTTTCAGAGTAGATTCGCCATAAATTATGAGATGCAAGTAGGAAGGTCCAAGGCTGGATTCACGCTTGGCGGAAAAGCAGAGAGCAGAACAGCAGAAATCCAATCAGAACCAACCAGAACTGTCGCTGGTAGTCGGAAGTTTCCACTTTCTGCCAGCAGAACGTGCCGTTTACTACCAGCGCGAGTTCCGGTTGGCTTCTGCCTTTCCGCTTTTCTGCCTCGACGTGAGTCCAGCCTCTAAATGCGCTGTAAAACAATGTTTGATGAAATACTCCAAACTACTGTGTTAAGCTGGATTCACACCTCGGCAGAAAAGCAGAAGCCAGTCAGAGCTCACGCTGGTAGTAAACACCACACTCTGCTGGCAGAAAGTAGAAACTGTCGGCCACCAGCGAGAGTTCTGATTCGTTCCGATTGAATTTCTGCTTTTCTGCTTTTCTGCCAAGCGTGAATCCAGCCTTACGTATACAGCCACAGACAAAATTAGACACAATCTAAATGTGTTACTTTTGCACACACACACACATATATGTAGATTTGCAGTGTATACTATACCGACTCTAATGCCGGAGAGATCTTTATTGTTTGAAAGTTCGCTCTAGTAAACAACTTATTAAGAATAGAAATTTTCCAGGTATTAGATTACACAGTACAACGATTAGGAGGGTGTGAAGGGTAAACCGCCGACCAAAATCATGTACACCAATGCCTACTAATGCCCAGTGGGTATAACTTTATCCTATTATCTCGTTTTATCTTATGTTATCTCGTTTTATCTTCTTTATCTCTTTAGATTCTTTATAATGCCCCAGCAAGGCCAAATAACACCCACTAATGCCCAGAAAATGCCTAGCAATGCCCGAAATCTGTACACCACAATGTTCTCAGCGATTTACCCCTCGGGTAGGGTGTCTAATAACTTTGTCTATAACTGTACATAAAACTATCTACCCAAAACTTTTCTTGAATTCTCTATGCGTGTATTCTGCGCACGAAAAAATTTTGAAATATTCTAAGCTATTTACCCTAGATGACTTTTAAATATGTATTTCTCTGCTGAACACGTTAAAAATTATCATTTCCTTTTTCTTGTGAATTCATTAATGCAATGGAATTTATTTCTCATATATATATATTAATAATCTTCTTAAGCTTTCGCGTTATACATATACAGTTTACTCGCAACGATAATTGGGTCGACTTGTTTGACTACGAGATTTGCACGGTTTACCGTGTGATATCATGTACGAAATCGCAATTAATGGATATGGCAACTTGGCCAAGAAGGAAATAGAATTATTCTCGATCGAGATAGCACCAGCCCATTTACCGTAGCAAGTGCGCTCGCGTATGGAAATTCATCGCACTGGCATATGCGCAGATTCGCTTCTCCTGGATACAATTTTTCTTCTGTCTCCCGAGTTTTACTCTGTGCGCAGCCAATTAATTATAGCTACATTAATAATCTAGCGCGGCGTTGCCGGAGTTCGTTTCTTTCTGTATATGTTGTCACTAATATTGTTTGTTTATACGCGACACTGTTCCATAACGTTACAAATTGCATGAAAGAGAAGCCACTTCAATTTTCTCCCTATGAATTGAGATTCTCCTTGGAGGTTCTCATATACTTTATATATACGGTCGTAAAGAAACACCACGTGCAGAATGCCAGAAAGCATATACCGACTTACCGTGCCCGCACTTGTCGATATGGTTCGTAGCCTCAAATTCTTCCTTGCAACCGCACTTCTTCTTCGGTTCGCAATAGGAACCATCGAAGCCGCACTCTTTGTCGTCCTGACAGTCGTCGCCAAATTTTTTCTTGCCCCTACCGGATAGACCTGAAAGGGTACGGTTGTTAAACGAATAAGATATTTCGGGACACGTTTATAATTGCATGTTAGGCACTTCTAACTACCAACGATCGTATCTCGCTTATATTTCCGTTACAAAGGGAGATCAATCTTATCCTCAGCAGTTATAGCTTAAGCTCGACTTTAGACTAATAATTCACGTCGACATTCAGAATTAAATTATATTTTTATGCAGCTTAGAGTACAATGAACATTGGAAGAATCAGAGTACACATACATACACAGAAAACATTAAACCATACACATACATAAAAATACACAGCGTGTAAAATAATAAATACAGTGCTATTCTAAAATCTGACAAGATACATCGATTTTCTATAATAATTTGCTTTTATAGTCAGTTGTATGAAAAATTTTTATGTTTTTTTGCTTCTCTTCTAATTCCATTCTTTTTAAAGCTGAAATTTATTTAAAACTTTATCACGCAAGCAATTGAAAGGTAGAAACAGGATATCTTGCGCAAAATTCCGGATCGCGATATAACCACTGAGGGAAAGAAACATACATCAATTTTATTTAATTGTATAATATCAAAAATGTCGGATGTGATAAAATTTAATCAGATTATATACAAATTTTAATGCATCCATTTATAAGTATATCAAATCAGATGTGGTCAGATATAGTCAGATAAAACGGAATAAACATCTGACTATATCTGACCACATCTGATTTGATATACTTATAAATGGATGCGTTAAAATTTAGATATAATCTCACTAAATTTGGTCACATCTGACATTATTTGATACAATTAGATAAAACTGGATATATGGCTTTTTTTCCCCGGGCAAGCAGATATTTACCCGAGATACATTCAAATACATGTCAAAAGAGATACGCTCGTGTACATAAGGGACGCGATAAAACTGGCAATATAATAAGTTATTGCTCGATGTGCACTTTCTCAATTTTCAGTAGTATATTGGCAACACTTTGCAAAAGAGCTGACTAGTCCGTCTTTCAGGGGCACCTGATTGCTGTATTGTCGATGAATAATGGCCCGTCTAAGTTCCAGCCTACGTTCAACCGAGGACCGAAGGACCCTTCTCTCGCATAATATGTGCCGATTCAGAAAAATATCCGCAAGCTTTATAATCCTCGGGAGGCGTTAAAAGGAGTGAAACGATTCCAACTCGCCGGAAGGCAAACTCTGTCATAAATTTCTCGAGCGACATTAAACTGACGTTAAACAGAGCGCGTGTCTCTCGGCTTCGCGTAAAAATGCAATCGCTAAATATTATTGTATAATGGAAGGATGTGAAGAGAATGAAATCCTATAAATTGGATATTACCTCAGGCCTAATTATAAAACTAATAAGAACTTGTTAATCGCTTCGATATACAACTATGCCACTTCGCGGGGTTGGGAAAATTACTTTATAAAAGTATCCAGTTACAATTACAGTTTTTTCGGTAAAAATGTAATTAGTTACAGTTACAAGTTTCTGAAAAGTAACGCGTTAGCCTAATATTATATTTGTCGCACGGCAACTTTTTCAAGCGTGTTGATTGACTGCGGAATAGGAAAGTTCTCGAGCATCTAGAAATTTTATACCTTGTAGCCAATCAACACGCTTAAAAAATGCGTCGTACGACAAATGTAATATTAGGCTTACAGTTTACAGTTACTCGAACAATAACGAATCGTTACTTTGCAGTTACTTTCTTGCAATGAAAATAAAAATATCAAATCTGCATTTGAATTGTGAAAGCGTCGATAAAGGCGTTTCTGCGCAAATGCAAAGCCCAATGCGATCTGTGGAGGTTCGAAATGTATATATAAAGTAAGCATTAATGTAACTATTAAATTAGTTACTAATTATCGACAAAATGTAACTGAGTTAAGTTACAGTTACAGACGGAGAAAAAGTAACGAAGTAAAGTTAGAGTTACCAAAAAATAGTAACTGTAATTGTAACTTCGTTGCAAGTAACAAGATACTTTCCAACCCTGCTACTTCGATATACAATATAGACACAGGAAAGTCCCCTATTATGAGATATCCTCCTAATATGAGATGACGAGGTTTCCGCTAAATTAATAGGCATCGTCTGTTGGTTCCACCATGAATTTGTTGCCATTGGATTATAATCTGTTCGGTGGAAAATTCATTGTTAGATCGTGTAATCGTTGCGAAAAAAGATTTGCGATTGGATTTGGATGTCCTGCTATCTCATATTAGAAGCCTATCTCACGATAGGGAACTTTCCTCTATTATACAAACTGCTCTCTGTCCCCCAGACGGCAATAATAACTTGCGGTGATATTCGTAGAAAGTTTTACTTTTTGTTTTACCTGATTGGGATTATTTTCAAATTTTGATGGCGGCTGTAGCAACGCTTTCGGGAAACAATGTTGCGAACGATATTTATATTCACTTCATTGATTCGGACTTGCATGGAAATTGAATTGCAAGGAAGGGCTGTGCGCGCGGGCAATCCCGGGAAAGTTTACACGCGGGTTGCTAGTTGGCCGACCGCGGAAATTTGATTAGTGCACAGTGCCGACTTCAATTACATAGACGTTTAGATTGATTTTCCTTCGTATTTCTTTTATGCGCGATATACAGACTCGTGCCCTTTTCTAAATCGAATAAACGATTAAACCTGCTTCCCCCCCCGAGGTAATTTCATCAACTGCAATTTAACCAATTACAGTAGTCGCGACTTAACCGACTTTCTTGCGTCCATACGGCGAATGAGGGTTGCGAGAATTAACATCTTTTATAATGAAAAACCGCGGGGCCGAATTCGAAGGGCGAGAGACTTTTACGGAGAGTTCGCAAACTGATAATTTGCACAAGTTTCTTCCCCCGCAATCTTAATTACACCGTATTGAAAATTATCAGTGAACGCCTGGCCCTCTCTGGGGTTAAACAATTCGTTCGCGCGGCGACCTGGAAAGACTGGGATCAAGGGTGGCGACTATTCGACGGCTCGAAGTTAAAATGGCGCCAGGCGGGTCAATCTACGCGTTAAAAGTGGGTCAGTCCGTTTCTATGGCACTCCGCCAATGCTCTCACGTGCAAAACCTCCCGCAGCTACCGTCGCCGCCATCGTCGGTTACCCCGTTTTATTTTCCTTTCGAATTATTTTCCGGTCTGCATACGCACGCCCGCCTGAAGGTGTACGCGTGCACCTCGGTCGTTCGCGCGTGCCCCCTTAATCGGCCTGTCGTAAATCGGGTCGAAAGACTTGATTAAATGCACTGGGAATATCAATGGCAGCGATATTACCTTCCCCTCCGAATATCGATATCTCGAAATAGAAACTGTTATTGCAGTAGCAGGTGTAATTCAGTGCCATAGCGCGGAGCGTCACTTGTGACTGGCTTTATTTCAGACATAATGCGCTGACTTTTTCAACCACTAGGTATTCATGAAGTTCCACGCGGTCATTAATTAATTTTCTGGACTGAATGGATTCTGAATAAACTTCCCCGTTCTAATGCACGCTTTCTTCCGCTTTCGTAATCTCTACCTCGATACAGCAGCGATTTTTTTTCCTCTTCACATCGCAAAAAGTGCAACAATTAATCATTTAAAGAGCAATCAATCTTGTTAATATCGTACCGCACTTTGACCGAGGTAGACAGTAAACAGTTATTTTAATTCTTCTTTGAAAAGTTGTTAACACATTTGTGGGAGAACTTCCATAGCGATCGAGTATTCTCTATTCCGCCTATTAGATTAGCTTGTTTATTTGTGACATATTGTGTTTATACACAGGCAACTAAATTTTAGTTGTAAAATATGGACAGCTAATATTTAGTTGCGACAGCCAAATATTGTGCTACTGTGCCTATTGTGTTAGATGCGACAGCAAACCGTTTGCTGTGGTGTAGAGATTTTTAGTTACGGCAGCAAAATATTTTTAGCAAACCATGATTAGCTATGGTAGCGAAAATTTTTCTCGGTGTACGACGGTCATAGCGGTTGACTTTGCGAGCGAAAAGAGAGGGAGAGACTTAGGCGGGACGAGAAAGAGAGTATCTCGAGCATCCGACGAGCGAAGACGTAATTTTCCGACAAACCGAGAGGACAGCAAGGACATTGTTTCGCTCTCTGCAATGTATCCCATTTCTTGTTCAAGTACGCTTCTACAGCATTGAAAAATGAAACGTTGCGATAACTATTATTACTCTACGTACTATTATTGTTACAAATTAATACAATCATCTCGTTTAACGCTCAATCTTCATTTATTTTGTCAAAGATTATCTCAATTTAATGCAGACTTAATACGCCAAGCTGAAGTGTATAAGCGAAAGTGGGTTTCGCTGTTTTGAGACAGATAAGACAATTGTCTGTTAAGAACTCTCCATTTTCCGAGAGAAACTGTCTTCAAGTAATCTTGTGAAACGTGATAGACAACGTAGATTCGAGACGCGGCGAGACATTCTCTGAGTCACGTGCGAATCTGTCGCTAGAGATAAAAAATAATAGCTTAATATTATAAAAGTTAGAGTTTCCCTCATTATAAGATAGGCTCCTAATATGAGACGGTGGGATTTGCGTTGAATTAATAGGCATCGTCTGTTGGTCTCGCCGTGAATTTATTGTCCCCGGAGTAAAATCTGTTCGGTGGAAAATTCATTGTTAGATCGCGCGCGTAAATGTTCCAAAGAAGGTATGTGAAATTGGGCGCAGAAAACCCGCTATCTTTTATCAGGAGCCTACCTGATAATAGGGGTCTTTCCTCTATATCCCTCCGTTACGTTGTGCAATCTAAAAATTTCCGCTAAAAATACTAAGAGTTTGTAAGCGGCGATACTATTTTTAATTATAGCATTGATAGTCCGTTTTCATGGCGACGCTCAGTCTAGACGGGACGGCGATCTTACCCGCGATTAGCGATGCCATTACACTCTCCTTACACTCTCGTTACACTCTCATTATTGCTCGTAAGTTGGGAAGATTAATCGTTATAAGATGCTCGAGGTGTTCCCATGGACACTTAGTTCCACGACACGGAATGGGTTGGGTCACGACAGGATGATAAACATTCTCAGAATGCACGAGTTTACGGGGAGAACTTTTCTAGACCTGATAAAGACCACCGTACTTTACAAGTCACTTTTATGGACGCTTCCCGCGTAGCAACGAGAAAAAGCGTACAGAGATCCACCCACTAGGTAATGCTGTACAATACTAACATTTCGTCCCGCGCGAAATATTAAGCCGGCGCGAAGGGTTTGTCGCATCAAGCGAGGAAAGTAAAATTTCAGCAAAATCGAAGTAAAATTGCCGCTATTATGTTTTACTGCCACTTTAAAGACATTTCTCAAAGAACTTTGGTTTTCCAACTTCGCCCAACACACAGCCCGACGAAAATGTAAACTTTTTGCGTCCAATACTCACTTAGCAATTGAGTTCTGCGAAATCTCATTACTGAAGGTCGAAGGGAAGAAAAGACCCGACAGACTGCGTCGAGGATTCTATATTAAAGACGCAACATTTTACTGTAGTAATTTAAAAACTATTCCCACAATGTCTGTCCGTGCTATCTTACATTGTTATAGCTGTTTGTAGATAGCGTTATTCGACACGTCGACATAGCAACGGGAATGCCGGCGCTTCAACCGCACGGAGGAAAATATTTTTCCGGTGATACGAAGATAGCTACTGTCGAGTTTATCTGAAACTCAACGAAGACCTTTACGACGAATTGGCACGCGAACAGATACGGTCCTCGCTGAAATATCGATTTGCCTTGATGACGAATTGGACTCGATTTCCTGCCTCTGCATCATGCGGGATCTCTTTTTTTTTCCCTCTTCCTTTTAACCAAGATTGCTTTAACCGTTAAACCTTTCGCGTGTAGCATTTCTGCAACGGTGTCGCTTAACAAAGTAAAACAATGTCAGTTTAATCTTCAGAAGTAAAATAAAGAAGGCCGCTCTCTCGTACCTCGGAGAATTCAAAACGCGCGACTTACGAGGCGGAAATTTAAGGAGTTCTCGAACGTATATTTCTCCGAGGAGTCTTATTTTGCGAGTTACGATTCTCTGGAGACCAGAATTTCGGGATCGGTACGACCGCCGAACAGGCAGTTCGCGGTCGCTCCTGCATGCATGTTCCGCCTAATATGTGCATACTAGATAACTCTATGACTACAACTGTCGGAACCGGCCGACCAAAATTTTCCCCCCCGAAGACAGGCGCTGTTATCTTGAGATATCGGAGTCCGCCGTCCTTCCATATTTTCCATAGTCACAAACCATTTTTTTTAATGTAACTACTTGCGACAGCGAACGAAGGTAATTCATTTATCATTCAGTTATTAGAAATTTCATTAAACTTTATTAAAGTCTTAATTAAATGGAAGACAATGAGTAAAGTAATTTTTTAATTAAATTTAATGAGCTCAAGCTTAAGCATTAATTTGTGTTGTTTTCCTAATGGCCATCTGTTCTATCATCATCAATGACTAATTTTGGTTCGCAACGGAAATAATTTGCAAAATTAAATTATATAGAGAAAAGTCCCTTATTATGAGGTAGCAGGGGATTTCAACGTCCAAATTCAATCACAAATCTTTTTTCGCAACGATCACACGATCTAACAATCAATTTTCCACTAAACAGATTTCACTCCAAGGGCAATAAATTCGTGGTGGTACCAGCAGATATTTCCTCTCAATTTAGCAGAAATTCCGCTAATCATATTAGGAGCCTATCTCATAATGGCGGACTTTCCTCTATGTACATACATACACGGAATTTTCTATTAAAATTTACCTTGAAAATCACGCAATCGTGGGACAACGTGGCATTTTGAAGTACTTTATGCGAGTTTTTTGAAATTTTACCATACATTTTGCTAGTAAAATGTTTCACAAAACTCTCATAAAATTAACAATAAAAGTCTTTCTTCTTGTCGCCAGCAATATTCAAATAAAAGAGATAAAAATATACTTTTGACGTACATACGTCAACCAAATTGGCAATATATTTATTTATTTACAACGTTTCGGCTCCGTTTCGAGCCCTTCTCAAGTAAATTGAAACCGTATATCTCATAAAATTCTTTGAAATGCCACGTTGTCCCACGATTTTCAGAACAAATTTTAAGAGAAAATTCCTCCGCGTATATGTATTTTGGAGATCCGAGGTGAATAGTTACGCTCCCCTCTAATTTAATCGCGGTGCATAGAAAAAATAATAAAGTACCTCTTGCTGAAAAAATGTCATGGACGTAGTATACGCAAATGTAGTTGGGGAAAAAGGTGCAATTGTGTTCGAGAAACGCGGTCAACATTTAATACGCGAACAGTGGCGCAATAGGCGTACCTGTCGCCGTAAAAAGAAAAGAGATCGATCCACGGGATGAAAATAACGAGCTTCATTTAACGACGTCAGGTTCTCAATCACGCGAGGCGAGATCACCGAGCGACGACAGGACGTTTATCAGAAGATAAATTCCTATCGCGTTTCCTATGTGTCATCAGGATCGCCGACGCCCGTGTTTTTTCACAGGTTGGAAAGTCGCATAATAATGTTAACGATGTTAAAAAGTGTATGCAGCTCTGCGAACTTGCGTGCGCGTATTAATATTGCGGCATCGCCATGACACGCAATTTTCCTCGCGGACTTATGGATCACGACTTTTTTTCCCCGGGATTTCGCGTGAAAATTCAGAATCTGCGAGGAAAATGCGAATTTTTACAGTTAAACTTTAAAAAAATATTTACATTTATCGAAAACGGTTTGACTGTTTGCGCAGACCACTTCAATTACCAATACGTAAAAAGGAATTGAAAATGGAATAATTGCAGTTAACGATTGTTGTTGTGCGTTCACATTTTCTCTACAAAATTTATCCCGGGTTCGCCGAGCGTGATTCTGCCACTGGACAATTCATATAATCCCTTCCTGAAATTTTAGTTGGCTAGTTTTGGCGTCGACCCAAAAGTGAAACAGAAATGAAAATGGAAATGAAAAAAAGTCTTCCCGCTTTTTTTTCTCCTGGCGTTGTTATCGTGGAATTAGAGCTCAGCTAACTGTTGGATGTATCGCGCTTATTAGTCGGACACTTCATGATATCCTCGTTTCCTCGCTTTCTAGGTAGCTAGTTTTAGAATCGATCTGGAAGTGCATAAAAAAATTAAGGTGAAAATAAAAAAGACCCTTTCATTTTTCCCATTGGCCCCCGTCGCGAAATTAAAATTCAATTAACTGTTGGAAGGTATCGTGTTTATTAATTGAACGTTTCACGGGCTATTTCAACTTATGTCCGATAATGGTGTATATCACAATTTCCCTCCAATAATTACAGGCTAAAGATGAGATAAAGCCGATGAGCCTGTGGAGTTTAACGAGTTCGAAATTAGTCTTGGGCGACTATCACCCAGGGATCTCGTAATCCGCTCTAGAGGGTCACGCTTTTAATCGTACAACTGTAAGCTTGTTAGACACATTTATTTTCTGTCGGCTGCTCTAATGACAACGCTTTTTAATGAAATAGTATTTTAATAAGAAGTCATCAGAATACAACATTATTATTTCTCTATTTCCTCTATACACCCCCACGGAAAAATGTATATTTCAAAAAGTGGGTGAAAATATATGGTAATATATTTCGTGCATTTGGTATATAAAAATTCTATTTAAAAAATCGTATATAATATTATGTATGTGAAAAATATACTAAAAATGTGTGTGAAATATATGAACAATATTTAAATTATATTATTATAATTTCGCAATAACGCTCTTCGCTGCCGCGATCGCACGTTAACGCTTTCTCGTATTTAAAAATTAATCAATAGCAGTATATAAGAAGTGGCGAGAAATCAGATTTAACAGTTGTGGCAAATGAAATCAATTTGATCTCCGCTGGTGAAACGTTGAGAACCTAAATTCTAAGATTACTTAGAACACCTAATGTAATATTCCTTTTAATATTTTTGTACAAAATATATGATAAAATATAAAAATATACAATGCATACATTAGACGTATCTAATTATATACACAGCTATGTATTATAATGTATATATATCGTACATTTTATTATATATTTTTAATACATATGAATGATATATGAAAAATTCCAATTTATTGGTATTACATTTATAGTAATAGTATATATTTCTTATAACGCATATACGAGTAATATAAAACGAATGTATCCTTTCTACTTTTCTTTATACAGGGTGAGTCTTTCCGTATCCGACAAAATTTTTGAGAAGGTAGAACGGATCGAGATGAATGGAAAAGTCCTGTACCATTTTGCAATTTTCGTAATAGTTAACGAATAATTAATTATTAAAAATCGTTGTCTTAGGCCGGCCTACCGCCCAATTCGAGCGCGTGGCGAGATGTGCGCATAGCAATATCGATCGCCAGGCGGTCACATCTTGCCACGCGCTCGAATTGGGCGGTAGGCCGG
>NW_011967100.1:100562-104524 GCF_000949405.1 Vollenhovia emeryi | reverse complement strand
TATCGATCGCCAGGCGGTCACATCTTGCCACGCGCTCGAATTGGGCGGTAGGCCGGCCTAAGACAACGATTTTTAATAATTAATTACTCGTTAACTATTACGAAAATTGCAAAATGGTACAGGACTTTTCCGTTCATCTCGATCTGTTCTACCTTCTCAAAAATTTTGTCGGATATGGAAAGACTCACCCTGTATATAATGAAATATATATTTTTCCGTGGGGGCAGGGTGTATTAAAAACACCATATCCTTTTAATCGGAAATTCTTTGAAAATTTCAAGACGAAAATTCTAATACAAAAATGTCGAGGCTATAATAGTTGTTAAATAATAAGCGATTATATTTCACAAATGATAGGTCTGAGATTTCGCGCGCTAAGGTACGGCGACACGACAAGTGATCAAAGTGTTTCTATGAATGTCGCCCTTTCTAGCATAGTAACAACCTTCATGGTAACTGATATCGATCGACCACTTTGACAGCTGCAACACTTTGAAGTTGCAACATGTTGCAAATTTTTGCTTGAATCAAATAAAAAGGGCGACATTCGTAGGATCACTTTTATCACTCGTCAGGTCGCCGTGCCTGAGCGCGCGAAATCTCAGGCCTATCATTTGTGAAATATAATATGAATTTGTGCATATATTTTGCGTTATCTAGTCACTGTAATGTAAAACAAATATTCACTTTCCACATACAAATATTACTTTTACAATTGCAGTACGAATTATTAATATAAATACTATTATCGCTACAAAATAAGTTCAAGGAATGAAGTCAAACGCAATGGCGCTAGGCTGCAGCTTCCAAACTTCGTTTCTTCGGTCGCACTTATCTTAGAATTGTGCTTTTCACATAGTGAATTCCGCCGGAAAGACGATGTGTCTCTCTCGCGGCGAAAAAGCGACGACGTATTTTGCAGAAGTACCGCGCAACAGATTGCTGCGGGCGATGCGAAGCACGACAAGCATTCAACTTCCCCCGAAATGGGTAGGCGTACATCGATTCTTGCGTAAAACCCGACCCGTTATCGGATGCAGCTTCGCCGCGAAATTCACTGAGCAACTAACGGTAGAAAATTAATTTCGTCTGCGTGGGACGATTAAAATAGCAATGGAACCGCTTGATCAAGCAGCTCGGCTCGTCGTTGTTATTCTATAATACTTAATTTTTAAACTATCGCAGACGGATCGATAGGTTTGCGTTCGTTGTTACAAAGTGCAAAGTGTAAGGAAACGCGGTAAAAGCGAAAATACCCGCAAAAATGCACAGTTCATTTGTATGACATCTATAAGTGCAAAATGCGATAAATACTCGTCTATTTTTGCATGTGTTGAAGTTGCAATTCACACGTTAATGTATCGCGGGATTAGTCAGCATAGAAATATATCGGCCATTTCATTCGTGCCTCTGTATTTATGGTTGCGTGATAGTCAGTCGTAAGATGACTAATCGAGGAAAAAACGATTGAGGGAAACGGCACGAGGAAGCTAATTGTTAAAGTCCCTTGCTGCATCGGTGCGAAAACATTGTAAAGATACGATGTGCCTACAGAAAAAAAGTTTACGCTGCATCGAAACATTTTTCAACGGAGATACTTCTCGTGAAAAAATGTAGTGCGTAAAGTGTTGTATATAATGAAGAGTTTGACTTCGTTAAGCTTGATAGATAAATTGAATGCCGGCTGGAAAATGAGATAACTTTACAACATTTGTGGGGAAATTGGATAACTTTAATAATTGGGCCGCTTTAAAGCCGTGATCACGCATTCTGTTCTACACAACTGAAGTATATTCGAAAGCGCGATAAAAACTAGTCTCAATATCAGCAATAAACGACTCGATTTAATTAGCATACATCGTCTGCTGATTAACGAGAATACTACGCATTAATTATTCGCCACCATATTCGTTGTAATAATGAAAATGTCTGGCGCGTCAAAAAAATTGAAATGAAAGGTCAGAAGTAAGATCAAACTGTACAGTTCGTGACTAATAATAGAGGAAAGTCCCCCCATTATGAGATAGGCTCCTAATATGAGACAGCTGAGTTTCTGCTAAATGGATAGGCATCGTCTGCTGGTTCCACCATGAATTTATTGCCCCTGGAGTGAAAGCTGTTTAGTGGGAAATTGATTGTTAGATCGCGCGATTGTTGCGAAAAAAAAAGGTTGAATTTGGACGTTGAAAACCTGCTGTCTCGTATTAGAATCGTATCTCATAACAGAGGACTTTCCTCTAACAATAATGGTTGAAAATAGAATTTCAAATAAAATCGCTGCTTGATTGACTAGCAAATATTGTCGAAATGTGCCGATCACTCTGGTAAATTGATAGACAATAAACTGATGATTTATGAACATTAATGGTGAAGGCAGTGTAACAATGTCTCTCAATAGCCAGGTTATTAATTAGGGCATCAATATTAATTAAAGGGCTACATTATTAATAGCCGTAGCAATGGATAATTCAACTACGGAAAATTGTGTTAATTTGCCGACCTTTCGATAACTTAATTACGATCGCAAATATAACATCGTTACCTCCGGCGTTAATGTTATTACTTTAATGATCCAATCCCATCCTCGGAAATTATTATTGCCTCGTTACGCTGAAAATATGACGCTCATTCGTTGCGTTATTACAATTCGCATTAGCAATGTTAAACGCGATTTCCAGCGTCAGTCCGATTTCAGAACCACTACAGTTGTGCACGTTATCGAAGGAAGTCGGGTGCACGTGAATCCGCAGTGCAGACTGCAGTAACCTCCCCTCGCGACTATTGAAATTCCGTCGTTCGTTCACCTCGTTTTTATGCGGAAAGACGAGAGGGAGGATTGCACGAATGCATGGATCTGCATGGAAAATTATGATTTCCGAGCAACGCACATCTCGGAGAGCTCTTCAGCTTACCTTCACGCGCGAGCGAAGTTTCGAGCGATATTGATTCGCGATTGAGGAAATTTCTGCAATATTGCGATCTCCTTTTCCGAAATAACGAGACTGTCGCCTAGGAATTTACCATAGTTTCCTCGCCTCGTTAAAACGCGTTCGAGAGTTACGCTTCACCTCGGCTAAATAAATACGCGGCGGCCGGAATTAAAGTTCCATTGCGGTCTGCGTCAAGTCGTGCGCATAAGAAAGCACGACCCCGAAGCATTTCGAAGAGGCAGTAGCTAGCACGCGCCTCGAGGCGCGTTCTAATTACGTTGTAACCTCGAATAAAAGGAGCCCCGACGCCCTGTAACTCCCTGTAAGGAGACGTCAGTCGTAATTAAGCGCCACAGAGCGCAGATTGTATACACGTGCCTGCATTGTATTATCGCGCATTGTGCTATCTCTCTCGCCGACACCTCTCGAGTAAGTCGTTGCCACGTGGACAGTGGGCTCTTTCGAAAAGAGAAATGTGTATTTCAGAACGTGATCCGTGTACAATGGGCACCGCAGATCGCTCAATCGCGCTTTTATCCGCCCCGGTGTGAGCAGAAACAAAAACGTGATATTTAGAAACGTTCCATTACTGACGCGGCAAAAAATTTTATGCAGCCATATCTTCGTTTATCATGTATCCGTTATCGCATCCATTATCGTGAACATTGATTTTCTGGAATTTAAATGTGAACGAAGAGACCTGATTGATGACGAAATGTTTTTTTTTTTGGGTGGGAGGAGGGGTTTGACATCCGCGAATTCTCCATTTTTCACTGAAACTAATCGAGATCGCTACTTTTGAAATCGAGATAGTTCTTTTTTCGCATAAATCGTCACAGCGAATCTTATTCTCGTTCCTTAATGCGTTGCGGTGCGAGTGTTTCAAGGTATTGTACTATTTCACACCGTGATTCTCTGCGCTCGTGTACACAGAAAAAAATAAGTGTCGCATCGACTCTTATATATTCAAATTAACGCGTTCATTGTTTTGTATAATATTATACAGGGTGAGTCTTTCCATATCCGACAAAA
>NW_011967100.1:50870-99590 GCF_000949405.1 Vollenhovia emeryi | reverse complement strand
ATACGCAACAAGCTGTAATACATCTCCTTAGAAGCACTTAATAATCTTACATTCCAAGAATAACACAGTCTTATTTAAATACTGTAATTGTCACTTCAAGAATGCATATAATTATTTTGGCAACAAAATCATTTTAATCATAATCTTGATTATAATCTTCGATTTGAAAATATGTTATTTTCTATCCAATATCGTTTCCTTTCCATTCAGGAATATTTTTCTTAAATAAGAAGCATATATTTTTCTCGATTGAATTATATAAAATCGCTTCATTCAAGTGAGTTTTTCTTCCTTTAACGCAATATAATCCCGTTTCAAGATTTTCACGTTGCAACTAATCGTATTTTCAAAAGAAGAATATTCTTTTTTCTGTGTATTTTTCTGTGTGCACGTCATTTTATTTTCTTTTATTTCTTGTTTCTTTTCTTTCATTTTTGGGTGAGATTTCAACAATTTTTGCTGATGTTTCAGCGTTTGAACGTTTATTGTGCATTGCAATAAACTACATAAATAAATAAAATAAAGTTTGAAGACAATTTCTTATTTTATACTTTGGAAGAGAAAGAAAGGAGATCGCGTTCACGTCAGACTTATTGTGAAACAAATACAAAGTTAAACCAAAAGCTCTTATATAAAATCGCGTTGGTTGTTTACAAACAATTGCTGCTTGAATACTTTTCAATTTTAAACGCTCAACTCTAAGTAACCTTTTCTCTCGAAAAGATTATCTTCGCGAGAAGATTAACTGTAAATCGGGTTTCTTCGGAAAAAAATACATGCATTTTTGCAAAAACGTGTTTTTTTTTATTAATAAAAAGAGACCGGGAGTGGCAGCGAAACACACCACTCGATATCTTTCGGATAAATATCAGCGCGGATAAATAAACAGGTAAAAATATCGATGTCCCATTAAACGTAAGCGTAACCTCGTAAAAAAAAAAAAAAACACCGCCCGTGCTGCAATAACAAGCGCTACCGATGTTAGAAGCGAAAAGATGCGACAACATTCAGCGATCGATGCTTTGACGGTGATTAAAACTTGCGCGGCGTTGTTTAAACTTTTACATTCAAGTTAGGAGGGAAGCCACAGAGACTGCCTCGCCCAGCGCATAACGCGATACATAATTCAGCAGGAAACGACAGCCGTCGCTTATAAATACGAGGGGGTCTGCATTTTCCTGAAGAAGGACGCAACGCGACGGGAAGAAGAGCCGAGACGACGCGGGATCAAAAGTATCTCGCTAAAACGATCCTGCGGGCAATAAGTGAGACGAAAGGAGAACGTCGACCATTCGCTGTGTTTAAATGTACGGCGTTATATGTCCAAAGCTGGAACCGCAATATCACAATACCTAACGCAGAATAAAATAACTAATGGGCGAAAAGGTGAGGACAAGTGTGAAGAAACGTGAAGCGCTCTATATGCAGCCTTGGCCGCAAATATTTGCCGCCTATGTGAAACCTTGATAACTTTAAATTATTTTACATTCAGGTCAAATAAACAATATCAATATAAATTTTCTGTATTATTGAAAATGCCAGGTACGGTCGAGAGAACACTGACGTTAAATAAACAATACCAGTTGACGAAACCGGAAATAACGTAAAGAATTATTTAACGCCAGTACGTGATTGACCAATGTAGAAAATTGCTGGACGACGCCTGGCTGGCAAATTCTAATTAAAGAAATTCATTGCGAAAAATACTGAGGCATGTCGAATCGGTAAGACGCCCGCCTAGAGTGTAGGAAGAGGTCCAGGTTCAAATCCTGGCTGAGGTAATGTTTTTCCCAATGAATTTCCTTAATTAGAATTCGCCAGCCAAGCGTCGTCTAGCAATTTTCTACATTGGATAAAAATGGAAATGTTTATTGCGTGCCGACACGTAACAATATACAAAATAGTTGGCCGGAGTCACAAGAAGTTACATTTCTAAGAACTGAAGGGGGTTGGCAAATACTTTTGGCCAAGGCTGTAGTGTTTGCGCAAGTTGTGTAAATATTGTAAATAAAAATGTATTGCCGCCGCGTCTAATACTGTAATACGCATCTAATACGTCGATCTCTACTGGCAAGTCACAGTGAAACAGGTTGTTATTTCAGGCCGGCCCTGAATGACTGCGACACAGCTAATGTCGGGAATCAACCATTGTCTTTAAGTCGGGCTAAAGCAGTTGCGAGAAGTGGAGCATATCTTATCTATGCAGTTATTAGGCAGTGGTCTACAATCTCATTGTACAAGCGCAATAAGTTCTACGATTGAGTTATATCAGTTATCAGAAGTTATATCAGAAATAAGTGTGTCATCTGGTCTACTTTCTCGCGATGTAGAGACCTACTACGCTACTTTCTGAAAGATACTTTCTGAAAGAAGATACAATTGACTTTTCCATACTGCGGAAATTATATTGTGAATCGGACATAAAATCTCGCGGGGGGGGAAGAAAGGTATTTTTCTCCCTCGTGATGCCATTTCGTAGGCGGTCCAACTGAGAAAAGGTACTTGCTATCAGAGCGATCTTTATCAATAATGAACGAAATCGACAAAGTCAGGGAATATGGGACACATGGGTGCATAATTCACGCAACTGAGAGCATTTAATTTCGAGAGAGACGTAAATACGTATCAGGTGACCTTTTGGCTACGTGTTATGTGCATTTTAAACCTTCCAATCTAGAACCTTGAATTTTATATTGAGTTTTGTGTTAACGTGTCAGTTTGTCAACTGAACCACGCGGTGCACCTACGTCGCAGAAGTTCAATGATGTGATTACTGCAGTGCTTCTAGACATAATATCTCTGATATCGATCATTCCAGTGTAGAGGCACAATGATGCGATACGTCAAGGTTGATCCACGCACGCACAAGCGTCAGGAAATTACGTGTGCCAATGGTTAGAAAGGAAAACGAATTCAAACGACTAGACTAGTCGCAGAGAGACGAAAGGAAAATTCTAATATCCTGCGGGCATTCTTTGGGACGCCCTTTTGACTTCTCTGTCGTTCGGAAAAACACGTGCATCTCAAGCAAAGAGCAAGCTCGCCGGAACCTCCCGTATTCCCGTGACGTTGAATCGTTTTATCCCTCGAAATCGAACCAAATAGCAAATACGTGAAAAGAATAAAAGCCTCAATGGTACTTTCGTGAAAAAGACGCAGTAAGCCCAGACCCCATTTCTCAGTGTCCTTCGTTCGAGCTAGAGATAATAAAAATTGTAAATAAACTGTTTGTAGAAAATAATTTATACTGTACATAATTTATCAGGATCGTGAATCCCAAGATACGACGATTGAGTAAAGAGGCATACGAGAATCAGTATAATAATTGTTGAAAATCTCTCCGCTGCTTAATCTGAGTATTGATTAATCCTCGGGCATTTAATCCGACAGGATTAAAATTTCACGTCTCTGCAGCTAAGCAGACACTTTATCCTCCCTACGTGACAACCGATGTTTTTTTTTGCAACGAGAAGGAACACAACGCGCTTGTCTCCATGAATATATATTAGGAAATTTATATCAGACTTTGCTCGAAAATATGAGCCAAACGCGTTTCGAATATGCAAAATAAAACGCCTCTTTCAGCGGCGCCCGCGAGGCTGATTTCCTTGAGAATTATCATAGCGTGGCAAGTGGGATTTCCGAGGTAATGCCGTTTTTTTTTTTTTAAGTTAATCTTTACACAGTACTGTGACGAACCGCAACGGAAAAAAAGTGCTACGTGCCGCATGCATGACGTAAATAAATAACAGCTATATATACAGGGCTACGTTATTGTCGTTTATTGATCTATTTAGTGTGTTTTATACTTAGCGCCTCGCATATGTCACGTTCGGTTGCTTTTATTATAATCCGAACTATCGCGATCACGTTTCAACGTTCCCGACAAAAGTCACTTCGTCTCGCGCAGTTGGAAGAAATTCAAATATCGTCCAAGCGCGTAGAAACGTTGATCGATTTTCGTTTCGGAAATTTTCGTGCAATATTCACACGGTGTTAGCTATCTAAACAGTTCATTAGCTGTTGCTAGAGTTGGGCTATGAGTTTCCAAAGTCGAGTGGCAAGTCGGCCAGTATCTTTCACATTTCGACGTGAGCGTAACTTCGGCTTTACAATCCGTGGGGGAAAGTATGAAATGGAACGGGGAGATAAAACCGCAACTCGTCTCCGGTACGTCTTTTCCCACGGTAAATATGAATGCGCGTCTTGCAGAAGGTACGTACGTCTGAAGCCGCCCGACAATGCCAAGTAGAAGTGTTATGTAAAATACGTCTGCTTCTTTTCCCCTTCAACTTACTAAACTTATCACAATTTTGATTACACAGACCCACTCTGCGCAACAAGCGGAATAACAGAGAAATCACGTCGATAATTTTAAGTTAAACATTATTGAGGAATAGCCTCGGGGGGTTTTTTTAAGTAAGTTTTAAAAATTACTTGGGAGAAGGGAAACATTTGCCCGAGGTTATTGGAAAAACATATCGTGAAAAAATAAAAGCAGCGAAGGTTTAAAAGACCTCTCTGAGGACTTGAGGGGATGCTGAAGTGATTCTGCACTTTTGGCACCTTTTGCTCCTAGAACTGTCAATTCGTGAAAACATTTGTGCAATATACAAATTATGTGGCTTTCGTGTACGAACCGACAGTGTTCCACTATTTGGATCACTAAATCAGAGAACAGCATGGTATCCTTGAAATTAAGTTTAGAAGCCTAACAAAAAATCTATTCACTCAAATAAGTTATAGGTTAAGTAATGTGTAACTTATTCGAGTGAATAGACTTCTTGTTAAGCTCCTAAACTTAATTTCAATGATACCATGCTGTTCTTTCACTTAATCTGAATAGTGGGACACTGTCGGCCTGTACACAAAAGCCACATAATTTGTATATTACACATATGTTTTCACGAATTGATAGTTCTAGGAGCAAAAGGTGCCAAAAGTGCAGAATCACTCCAGCATCCCATTAATGCCCGCAACCATTCACGTAACCCGCTGGAAGTCCGATTTATCAGTGTTTACAGTCAGCCGCCCACTGTCATGTCAAGTTGCAAGCCGAGCGTTGAACAATGCGCGCAAGGTAAAATCATTAACGCTATCTCGATAACTGATCTATGCATGTGCACGAGCCAGCACCGGTCTCGACTCCGGGAGATCTAGAAGCGGCCTGTCGCTCGCGTTCATCTCGTGGGAGATTATTCCGACCGCGCGCACCCTACCTGATGCGCCTGCCACGATACAGCGGGGAGCTGTCGATACAAGCCCGTTTAAGATTGGCTTGGCACGATGCCACCGTCGAGGTCGGTCGCCATCAAGCTTGAACGGATTTATAAGACGGGTGAACTTCATCGGACGCGTGAAACTTGATCGCGGAATCGCCGTGGGAGGATCTTGCGATTGCCGAAATTGTTTTTCCAGTAATTGCGCTCATTGACATGAAAAGAGAGTGGCCTTTGGACCCCCGAGGCGATCGATAGGATACAAGGGTGAAACGTTGCGCATGTAACCAATTTTGAGGTCAAATTGTTCATTGGCTGTTCCTGCATTCAACCGCAATGATTTGCAGTTTGAAGGTTGGGACACATTTCTGATTGGGCAATTCGGTAGTTTGGGCCACTTCTGATTGGTCGACACTGCGCATCCATCAGATTGCTTCACCTTGTATCTTTACGCCATGGACATGGGGATACGACCGCGGTGTACTCGAATTTCAAATCTGCAAAGTTTCTCCTGTACGCGACAAAGATGCGGCGATAAATGTAAACTTTATGTGACATCGAAATTTGGCGCAATAACGAGGACATACGCGCAATTGTAGCTTGGTGCGAAGTATTCGTCATATTTGTCGAATAAAACTGAAAATAAAATTTCAGCAAAATCGAAGCAGCACCGTGTCGCCTCGGGTTGCAATATATTTTTCTTTTCACCTAGAATGGAATTTTTCAATTCCCCTTTTAAAGAATTCCAGCTTTTTAACTTTATTCCATACAAAGCGCTATAGAAAAACGACAACTCTTTTGTACCTGATCGAATAGAAAGTTTTTACGTATATGCACCACATAGCGATTGTGATTTTGTTTCCCGTATCGCAACGTTCGAGCGATCATTAATTTTAACTCAGCCTCGCATTTTCGCAATTTAACATTTGCGTCGTATGACTTGTAGCGAATTCGGTTGGTTGCACTAAGGCGCACTGGCAAGTATGCTAAGGCTTGTTTACAGACACTGTTGAAGTATATTTTTAGCCAGTGAAATGATCTGTACAGCATCCGTATGAATTTTTTTGTTTTTGGCTAAATACTTTTTGAACGTATATTTTTAAGACAAAGTTAAAAATAAGAATTGAAGTTTGTATATTTGTTATAAATATAATATTATTATATTGTTTTTGGCTAAATACACGGTCAAAAAATAATATGATATTATATTTAACAAATATAAGAATTGCAATTCTTATATTCTTGTATTTACCTTAGTATCAAATGCACGGTCAAAAAGTATTTAGCCAAAAAAAAAAAAATAATCCGTGCGGATGCTGTACAGATTATTTTACTGGCTAAACAATATTTCAAGAGTATCCGTAAACAAACCTTAGCATGCACTCACAATCAGTGCGCACTAATGCGTGCAACCGAATTCGCTATTATCCGTTTCACGGATTAAAATCCGAAAATCAAAATCGATAGTTTCATAAACTCTGATGCGTCGTTATCGTCGATACCATGTAGTCACCTATGAGCAATTTGTAGGTGTACCCCCCCCCCTACCCGGTTATGACCCGACTGTGTTATGTTCACGAGCACGTTACGTCAGACCTGTGCTCGTAAAACGCGACCTAATCTTTTGATTAAAAGTTTGATGGCGGGGTGGGGTTAATCCATTGACATCGCAGGCTTACGTATAAACTATAAACTTCGTTCGATCAATTCGGCCGCCGAGACCAATCTTTTTCTACAAATATTGAGACGATATTTATCCGTCCGTCTCCACATTCGTAAGCAAATCTGCGCTAATATGACGGGAATAATAGAAACAAGCTCGCAACCATTTGTCGCGAGCAGGAGTCTGAGGAGTACGGCTCGTCAATAATGGATACAAATTGATGCCGCCAACGTGCCTGCATTTATTCTCCGAGAGCTATTTGTCATCGGTTGCGGCGACATTTCTGCTTTATTACGAGAACATAACCAGAGCGTGGAAATAAAGACGTGCTCTGAAGCACACGAGAACTTTTTATTAAAAGGAAAGCAATTTAATATTATCGCAATTTAGTAACAATTTATCGTATCTTCTCGCTTTACGCGCGATTTGCCTTCTTTGCTTTAAACTTTAATGTTTATGTTTACTCAAACGTTATTGTTTATATTTAGTAATATTTGTTTATTGTCCATTATTGTTTATCGCGAATTGCCCGTCGTGAGATACCAACAGTTACTTTCATATGGTTGCACCCGTGACCTATTTTCTTTTTAATTTCAACGAGAAAGTTAGATGACAAATTTCTTTTCTTAATTCCCCCAGTCAGGCAAACGTAGTTGCACACGATCGTTGCGACCACTTGGGAAGGAGTTACGGATCAAGGTTAGCAAAAACCTGAATCGAATCTTAACTTGGCATACTTGGGCACAGTTTAAGTCACAAACTTCGCGGAGGCAATCAATTTAAATTCGGCAACGCCGAAATGTCAACAGATAAAAAGCACAACGATAAGAATATACGCGGAGAAAAAGATGATGTATCAACAAGATCAGTGTAATTGGAATAAAATCGTTGAAACAACACCAATATTAACGAATGAAGAACATCAGGTAGTTGTCTTAATAATCTGAATATTTAGTTCAATGCTTAAAATTACAATCCATAGCAAATACAATGGAGTGAATTATTTATGTTTGTGACAGCCCGCGTGACGTCAACATTTAATTCGAGTAACTTCATTTTGGTTTAATTCAACAGCATCTTTTTTCCCGTGTACACACATGCGCGAATAAGAAAAAGAATGTTATCTCTTGAAGTAAAACAGATCGCTTTACAAAGGCGACACGTACTGGTAACAGAATTTCAGAAAGTACATTCAGGACATATAAGAAATAAAATAGCCCTTCAGGCGACGCTTAAACACCCTTAGATGTTTGGTCAGGTGAAACGTGCGAAAGTTCTTTTGTAAATTATGCTTGATGTTCATTCGCCAGTTATTTAAGACATTTTTGTATCTTATGTTACATTTTTTATATTAGATAGAGGAAAGACCTCTATTATGAGATAGTAGGTTTTCAACGTCCAAATTCAATGACAAATCTTCTTTCGCAACGATCACACGATCTAACAATGAATTTTCCACTAAACAGATTTCACCCCAGGGGCAATAAATTCGTGGAACCAGCAGATATTTCCTCTCAATTGAGCAGAAACTCCGCTGTCTCATATTAGAAGCCTATCTCATAATGGGGGACTTTCCTCTGTGTATTGATTTATTAAAGTAAAATGCATCAACATTTTTATATATTGTAAGACGAGTTGTGTTTTAATTCAGATTCTCTCTGCATGCTCCAAAGTTGTTGTAAATTCTAATATTAGGTTCAGGTCCCTTTTTCTCTTTCTCTCTTTCTTCTTCTCGCTCTCAAATTATATTTCTTGATGAGTGATGAGACAACATAAATTTCACCGGAACATAAATTAAGCTGAGAGAGAGAGAGAGAGAGAGAGAGAAATTGTTAGACTTAATTCCGTCAATTCCATCAGGGACAATTCGACGACTGTTTCCGCGGCACGTAATAAGCACAGAAAGTTGATCTGGAAGATTAACGTTAATCCGGCAAATCAATACCAAAAGCGAATGAGAGGAAAAAAGAGACGGAGAAAAGAGTACGGGCGGGATTGAGTGTATTCCGATTTCATTGATTTGACGCGACGGTTTAAATGAGATAGAGTCGTTAGGAACACGATCCTAAGTAAACTAGAGCTCAATCAGAATAATTATCCAAACGAAGCGAATGTTACAATTATTCTGACTGGCGTTATGCGCATAAATTGGCATAGACGAGGCATACTAAATTCTCTAATAACGTGAATAGTTTTTCAATCTTCGCTCCGCAACAGGTTCTGTTATATCACAAATGTTTTTACTTGTTGCACCGTGCTCTTCACGGCAGCAATTGTAACTACCGTTTTCTCACACACGGGGGGAAAAAAAGTGATGCCGTATCACCAAGATCCAGTGTAACCGAAATAAAATCGTTGAAACAACATCAGTATTAACGAGTGAAGAACGTCAGATAGTTGTCTTAATAATCGGAATATTTATTTAGTTCAATGCTTCAAATCGCAATCCGTGGCAAATGCAACTGAGTGAATTATTTACGTGTAACTTAAATATATATCGCTTTTATGCCAGTTTGGTCGATTTTTAAAAGAACTTCGCTCAATTTAGTTGATTACCCACCACAGACCTGAAAAAATGGTGTCAACATTTAAGAAGGGATATTTCAAGAACATCACAAACCAATTTGGATTAGAACCAGATTGTATTTGAAAAGGATCCGATGAAGAGGTTGTAACTTAAATATGTATCACTTTTATGCCAGTATGTTCGGTCGATTTTTAAAAGAACTTTCCCGTGTGAATTATTAAGTCTGTGGCAGCCCGTGACGTCAACATTTAATTCAAGCAACTTTATTTTCGTTTAATTCAACGGCATTTCTTTCCCCGTGTGCCTGCGAATGAGATTTATGCTAATGTTCTGTGACCTGGAGCTAATAAATAACATTTTTTTTCCAAAACAATCGAAAACACAATTATAATTTATAAATGACACTCCATTCAATTTTGTGCAACAACTACAGATCGCGAACCTCGACTAGACTTGCAGTCGGATATGCTGCAATTTAATGTCAACTTGCACTTTGAAATTTAATCACGGAGGACTAATGTTGCTCTCCACAACATCGGGGTTAATTTAAAAAATTTTAAGCGAAACAAAAAGGATTTTCCAATATCCTGCTTCTATAAATATTGCCGGAGAATGTATATCTATCGAGAAACGCGTTAACGTGAACAAATCGTGGTGAATTGAACGAGTTATGAATGCGGATCGTTAGTAGAGCCCTGAACCAACAAATTTTCAGCATAGAACTCTCGTATTCTTTTCGAAATTGTGTTAGCCTGCGGAAACTGCGCGGATCAGGATGAATAAAAGATGACGGTTGTCGGAAAGCTAGATAAAACTCCTCCTGAAAAAAGATGCGGCGAACTGTTCGGGGCAAAAACATTCCGACTATCTATAAGTCCGTTATCTTTTACGACGACCGATCCGTATAAGCTTCAGGGACGTCGGAATGAGGAAGATCAACTGATGGAAATAATAAGTTTTTGTATGCCAGTTACGGACTAGAGTTATGCAGTTTCAGAACTTTCTATGGAGATTATGCTAATACCCTAATACCCTAATTCTCGTGTTCCGGACCAGGTAGCGAGAATAAGATCTTCTAAGCGTGTCCGTTAATACATTAATGCGAGGTTTATAGCCGCGCGGAATTTTCTTATGTTGCAAGAAAAAGATCGTCTCACAATTCACTCTCTATTTACGTGGAGATCTTTTATTCAGGCGCATCCGCGTATTTGATAGCAGGGAATTATAGAAGGCGCGCTCCGAAATAATGAAGCAATTCTCATTCCGTAGGGCTTGCGAGGGACGTAAATGTGAAGGGTAAATCGCGCAAAAAAGTGTGTATCGAGTGGATCGAGGGACAAGTATATTTACGGTGCCGCAATCAATACTCTTTCTTTTTTTTTTTATTTCGAAATGTCGGCGGAGTCGGCAAACACGTGGTCTATAACTTTTGAAAGTTTAATCAGATAAATCCGGCGAATTCCCTTCATTCTGCCTCCGTCGGCATCGACCCGCATTTCGCGCTGTCATCGATATATCCCGTTTGATGCAATGTTTGTCGCGATGTCAAAATGCCATACGTGTCAACAAACGCAACGTTTGCCAGCGACGATGAGCAATCAACGCGAGGTCTTATTACCGCACGTCGCCGAATTGATCGGGAGGATATTCTCGCGTTTTAACCAGACGCTCCTCGATAGTCTTCGCGCGACGCGAACATTATATACGACACGCAAGAGAAATTATAGAAATCAGTGCCAGAGCAATGCCGATATCGCAGAGAATAACTTGATTCGCTTCGTAAAGCAAGCTTTTTCACAAAGCTTTTCGCGTCCATTTTAATGCGGGTTATAGAATTAATGAACTACATCGATTTATCGAATGGTGAACGAGCGAATAAAATCTTGAAAACTTACTTGGCTCATCACGCGTTACGTGGTACGATAATAATGCTACCCGTTCACAGCCATGCCCGGGGGAAAAAAAAAACTTGCATCCAATTTTATTTAATTGTATCAAAAGTATCAGATATGATAAAATTTAATCAAATTATATCCAAATTTTAATGCATCCATTTTATAAGTATATCAAATCAGATGTGGTCAGATATAGTCAGATAAAACGGAATAAACATCTGACTACATCCAACCACATATAATTTGATATACTTATACATGGATGCATTAAAATTTGGATATAATCTAATTAAATCTTGTCACATCTGACGTTATTTGATGCAATTAGATAAAATTGGATATATAGCTGTTTTCCCCGGGTAGGCAAAATTATTAGGCACCCACCTGATCATTATATTGCAAATCTAGTAGCGAATTTGGTTGCTTGCACTAGTTGCGCACTGAGTGCACACCAAGTCTGGTTTATAGTCAATTCTTATATTTAAAATCAAATAAACTTAATTTAGTGACTTATCTGGCATTTATTATATTGGTCACAACGACGTTTCGATCGCGAATTGCGATCCTCTTCAGGTTAAAATGTGTAGTTGACTAATGTGGAAGCATTCAGTCATATCTACAACTAACAGTGAATATCTCTTAAATTTATAGATTCCGGAATTATAACATAGTCCACATTAGTCAACTACGCATTTTAACATGAAGAGGATCGCAATTCGCGATCGAAACGTCGTTGTGACCAATATAATAAATGCCAGATAAGTCACTAAATTAAGTTTATTTGATTTTCAATACACTGGCAAAGAAAATTCCAATCTTATATTTAACTTTGTTTTAAATACACGTTCAAAGAGTATTTAGCAAAAAAAAGACCCGTATGGACGCTACACAGATCATTTTACTAGCTAAGAAATGTTTCAAGAGATATTTAAGACGATACAAACATTGATTGTAAACAAGCCTTAGTGTGCACTCACAATCAGTGCGCACTAGCGCACCCTCAGAGAGGATTTCTGTTACCAAGACAAAAATATTCTTTTATATTTTTCGCAACCGCATTTAGTATAAAAGTGAGATAATATCAAAATAAAATCAACAATCCTTATTCTCCTCTATCGAATTAAAAAGATTGACTTACCATATTGAGACAAGAGTAACTTTATACATGTATTCTTGCGTTTAGAATAAACTTTCCCTCCGTCTTACAACGCACGAAGTTCGCACCGCGATATTTATATTTATATTTATATTCGACAAAAGACGATACATAGTCTCATTTTATTCTAGATTTTAGAATTTTTCATTTAGGATTAAAATATTCCTTTCTCTATAACAAATATGATTGGCGCTATATCGATCCTATTTTATGATACATTGAGGTTTAATAGCATTGGATCCGGAAATTTTTTCTGTGGGTGTATAAGCAACCGACTTCGCTATAAGTGTATTACTTTTATACACGTATATGTGTAATTTAGTTTTTCTGTTTAAAATCGCGACTTTATAATCGTCGTTTCTTGCCGTTTAAAAATAATCTTTTCAAGTTGCAAGAAATAACGTAAAATAACGTATGTCAAGTCGCATGTTGTGATTTTAAACGGAGAGAAGCGTGTAAAAAGTGCTTCACCAAATTACACGTATGTGTGTATAAAAGTAACACACTTAGATTTCCAACGTACACTGTACTGAATCTAAAGCTAGCGCCACACTATGCGCGATTCGTAATACGTGATACGTGATTCGTAATTTGCAGAAATTCGTTAGACACTCGAGTTATTACTTACCACACTATTCGTGATTCGCAGTTTATTATTCGTAATTTGTTATTTGCCGTTTCGTTCGTGCTAATTTCGACAGCTTTTAATTTTTACCTGTTACTACAGGACCTGTATTGTAAGGCTGCAATTAGTCAGGTTTCAATAATAGTCAGAAAACCATTTTAACTAATACCAACACGATTTTTAACACAACGCGCTTAATACTAGGAAGATTTTTGTCGTTTTAAAGTTGTTTACTGCATAGAAGCAACGGACGCTTTATTAAACAATTTAAAAAAAAAGAGAGAAATTTTCCACGTATTAAATTCAGTACGGTACAACGATTAGGAGGATGTCTAATAGTTTTGTCAATGGCTGTACTTGGTACAGCTATTTATATGTATGTTATAGCTCGTACTTATCTCTTTACATGCAATATCATCATCAACTCCGCGACCTTAACAAAATCTCAGAAATACTCATTTAAAAGGAGAGACAGAAAGATTTAAAACGTTTTCTATTAATCTTTCAGATGTTAAATGCCTCTTCAGAATTTTTACATTTTTCCATTGTCACTTGGAATCTGCTATCACTTAATTTCGATCTTTCCTCTTTTACTCGATCTGAAGATCGCACTTGATGTTATAATATTACGTATTGAAAATCGTACGAAAGCTAAGCATAAAATGTTAATAAGATCGATCATTAAATTAGACTTGAATTTAAATGAAAAATGCCAAAGTTACATATACAGTGTCTACGTTTTCCATTACATGGATATAATAGACCAAGCATCCTTGCTTGCGCGGTATAGGGAAAGCACAAAGTGTAAACAACACCTTGCTTAAAATATTTCAAGCTGTTATTATTAACAGTATGCGTATATGCGCAGAAAAATTGATATAAGTATAGTTAGTCGTTTCCGTTCAAGTATATTGTCGAGTTATCGCGTGCACGGGGAGAATTTTCTCTTAAGATTCACCCTGAAAAGTCATGTAATCGTGGGACAACATCCCAGCAAGAACATCAACGTCGAATCGACGTCAATGGGGTCGAACCGCGTTCCAGCCGTCAGTTTTCGAAAATAATCAAGCCTTGGCTGTACCTTTTGTGTTAAATTACTACGTTCAACATTTTATGGGCGAGAACTGCCAAGTTAACTTAATTAATACAAAACTTATTATAAAAAAATGCAGTTCCAAAACTTGAATTATTTTCGAAAACTGACAGTTGGGACGCGATTTCGACTCCATCGACGTCGATTCGACGTTAGTGTTCTCACTGGGATTGGCATTTGGAACAACTGTATGAGAGTTTTTGCAATTTTATTCTACTAGTAAAATGTATACTAACAATAAGTGTAATATACTAGTAGAATGTATGGTAAAATTTTCATAAAATTCTCCGAAGTGCCACGTTGTCCCACGATTACATGATTTTCAGGATAAATTCGAGGAAAAGATTCTCTCCGCGAGCGAAGCTAGCGAAGACGCTTAGCGCGGCAAGTAATCGTGGAATATAAATCGTGATAGAAACGGCCCCGATTTCTCCCGATGGAAAAATCGCTATTATCCCTGGCCACGCGTGTTTACTTGCGGGGTAAACGGGAGAGACGCGCGAAAGGCGTCGCGTGGCGCGCAGAGAGGCTCAGACTCAAAGGGGTCTCACCTTTCGCGGTCGTGAGCTCCGACGGACCCGGCAGACCCAGGGCCGGCTGGTCGAGGATAATCCAGGAGGAGACCAGGACGACGCAGAGCAGCCGCACGGCGGCGGTGGTGGTGGTGCAGCAGGGGTTGGTCCCTGACGTCGGGTACGTCGGCGACGGGCAGATGGTCGCGGCGACGCTCATCTCTACGACTGCTGGCCCCCCCGCGGGCCCGCGCAGCACACCTGCGGCCTATGCACGGCACGCACGCACGTTAGCACGTACGTGGCGTACCTGCACGCCCACGCAGGTCAACCCTGCCTGGCCTACTTCCGGTATCACATCTCCGGCCGATCGCGGAGGCGCGCGCGATCGATGACGCGCATAGTCGCCGCCACGGAACCTGACTTGCCCGTAGCTCTCTTCCTCTCTGTCTCTCCCTCTCTATCGCTCTGTCCTCCGGCCGCGTGGATCCCCCCCGCGCCTCTCGCGATCTAGCGGCCCTCGTCGTCGTCGTCGTCGTCGTCGTCGTCGTCGTCGTCGTGGTCGCTCAGAGCGGCACGCCGCCGGCGCGTCCAGACTCCCTCGCCCGATCGCGAAGGGTTTGGCGCGCGCGATTCCAGGATCCGACAACGGAGGCGCACTCCGGACGTAGGCGAGAGATGGTGGGACCGACGATCGCGCGCTCGCGCCGTCGCGCCGTATCGTGCACCGTGCGATTGTGCCGCGTACCGTGGCGGAAAGGCGCGGGCAACCAAGCAACGACCGGCCTGACTCACCCCGACGAGGGTCGTCGCGACGCCAGAGCGCCGGCGTTCTGCGCAATACGGCCGTGCCACGTTTCCACCCCCTTTGACCGCCGCGCCGGCCCTTGCGCCGCGCGGTGTGATGTGCCTAGCTGTGGTGCGGCGCGGCGTGGCGACGTTGCTCCGCGGCATCCACCCCCTCGCAATCACCCCGTCGCCGCCGCCGGAGCGTAGACGGAGCGCGGTGCCTCTGAGTCATTTCTCGGGCAAGACCCGCGGCCGTCGTCACTTGGCCGACCAGGACGCAAGGCGACACCGTCGTCGTAGTCGTCGCGGTCACGCTGGCATGACGCAGCGCGTGGAACACGACCGTGCGCCCCGCGCTGCACCCCGCTTCTAAGGGGCGCACGACCGGCGGCACACGGCGATTTCGCCACGCTACGTAAATATGAATGCCATTACGATGCAGTCTCGGAACCGTGGATCCTTCGCCTCTTCATGGCGGATTCTTCATCAATCACTTTCTTAAGTGAGACGAAGCGGCATGATGATAGCTCCACGGGTTACGGAGGATCCGAGAAAGGCTTGACGTGCCGAAAGTTTAAACATTTTGCATTTTCAGATCTCTACGATAATCCGAGTCAACTCGAATTAATTTTTTATCAACAAGAAACCAAATATGCGACACAGGGGGTTATGTAATGCCCGCCTCACCTCTTATTTACGGACAGAGCGAATTAGACTGAGTCGAAAAGTCCCCTACCATTTTGCAATTTTCGTAATGGTTAACGAGTTATTAATTATTAAAAATCGCTGTCTTAAGCCAACGGCACACGATACTACTTTTCCTACTGGATTGCTTACGAGAGCCAATCAGGATTTAGCTTTAAGATGCGGCTGTCCCGCGACCAGCGTTGCTAGGCGCGCAGAGAATTGTTTATGAGACACAGCAAGGGCTACGTATAATAAACAACTCCCCGCGCGCCTAGCAATGCCGATCGCGGGACGGCCGCGTCTCTCAGCACGCTTTAATTGAGTGGTACGCCGGGCTCAATTAGCGATTTTTAATAATTAATAACTTATTAACCGTTGCGAAAATTGCAAAATGGTAGAGGACTTTTCGACTCAATCTAGTCCACTCTATCCGTAATTAAGAGGTGAGGCGGGTATTACACAACACACCCTGTATATGTAATTAAAAGGTAAAATGACAAATCGTAGCTCTTTTTCAGAATTAAATCTACTTTGTCGCCGGAGCTCTGTCGAGTCAATTTCAGGAACAGATCTTAAATTATCGTTAACAATTTTGAATGAAAATCAATTAATACAAATAGTAGAACAAAGGCCATAAATAATAATAATAACGAACCGTTAAGGGTGACAGTGCAAAAATATATATAATATTTATGGAATTAAATATGCGAATGTATGCGAACGTTTCGACAATACTATGCCAACATCAACGCAATTAGTTAAAAACGTTAATATAAAAAATCAATTAAACTTATTGATCTCTTTTCCTCCTTCCTTCATTCTTTGGTCGAAACTTGTTTCGGCAAACTTTCTTGCGACTTACAATTAATAAGAATAACAAATCATTATTAGCAAATATTATTTTTATTCTCTAATGCTTTCTAATTGTTTCTCCACGGCCACTGTGCAGATATAAAATCGCAATGAGTGATTCGATGAAATTGTTTACTTGAATTGTAATATTTTCTAAATTACCTTTTCTCACGCACACTTTCTCTATATTTAAGAATTTACTTGGTGTTAGGCATATTTTCTCGGTATTTCATCTGCATCATTTATGGGACTTGATGCATTATAGGTGGATGACGCATACGAGTATTTCCGTGAAAACCCTGGATCTAACCGCGCGATCATAATTTCGCTCCTTGATCGATGGCTCGCCACATTACGACGTCAGCAAAACTTTGCCGTACACATTGCTTATCCTGCAAACATGAAATGACTGCCAATTAAGATTAATATTGCGGATAGCAGAAGAAAATTATGTGATTAATACGAGACGTGAAATAAAGTACGCTGCACATTAGCGCAAATTAAAAAATAATATAATGCGTTATTAAGACAAACAGATATATCACATAATATTATACGCGACGAACAATTCACAGCGTGGAAACAACACCTGCTGTTGACGTATCCGAAAGCTGCTTGCGTCCGAAACTGCGTTGTAGCTGCCAAAAATTATATATTTTACGTTGCTCCAAATATATTGGATTCAACACTGTGTTGGATTCAAATATATGAGGACGTATAGTACATGATCGATATTTTCCAGGCAATAAAATTAGGTAATAATTTATGTCTCAATCGTGTAATATCTAATTATATCCAATTCTAAAATCGTCAGGTCTTCAGAGATCCGACACTTTTATTGAATATTCAATGTTATTATCTATTGAGATCTAACTATGTTCTCTCGGGACATTTAATTATAGATTTAGTTAGATCTCAATAGATAACGTCGAGCATTCGAGGAAAGTGTCAAATCTCTGAGGCTCTAATAATTTGTAGAATTGGATCTCATGAGATATATTAATTAGATATTACATGATTGAGACATATACAATGAGATCTCTTTCCATTTTTCGGGCGATCAATTACAGAGAGATGCGCGTGAATTGTCAAAAGGTCTTTGTAGCTCGTGTAGGTGGGATTTAATGGGTAGGGTTCCAGTATCGCTCTAACTAGTCCATCATGCACGCGATCAATTTCAGGTGATAATTATCGGCGGACAGGCTGGTCACATGGGACACGGGCGTGCTATAATTATGTCAACTAATGTAATGCTGCGTCGCCGGGTCGCTTTTGACGTTAATTGTGCATGCTATTACAACGTCACTCGAATATACCTATCTAGCGCGATCTTTTCTCGAGAAACGCTCTCGTATCATGCGATAATATTGCGAGCCGAAATTCTTGCTATATAATTGTGCATTTCACATTTTCATTGTACGTTACCTTCTTAGTTGCGCGAATTCTGTTAGGTATTGCATGGGCTCATGCGATCCGTTGTATATTGCAACTTGACTTATTGAATTAGTTTAATATTAATTGTAAACAATAAAATTCACAAGGCTCTGACGTGAAATCCACAGTTCGGAAGAATAAAGGATACCAGAGCCAAGACAGGATGTTAGTGTCTAAATGATTTTAACTTTTAAACTTATTTTAATATTAATTAGTTTTGTTTCTTCCGAAATCAACTGTGATTAATATTGCACATAAACAAAAATGTAATTTATCTCCCGGCTTGTTATCATTCAATTTTCATTCTGGACACACGTGTGATTAAAGCGTCGCTTCCTTTTTATCCGTCCATTTATAACATCCATCTATGACCTAATAATAACTTCATTGATTATGCGATATACTTAACGCTTTTCCTCGCCGAAAAGCAACATACCTACTTATTTCTAGCAATCCGTGTTTAATCTCCTTCAAAACATCAAGCTGGACTTGACACGTTCGACCGATAAGTAGCTATTGTAATTGTTTCATTGTGTCACGCGGCGACTATTAATCAGTACCCACGCAGCAAGATGATAATAGAAAGATCTCTTAATGTTCTCTCCGTTTTAAGATCTAGACGTCCAAAAATACCTTTAGAAAAACAACATAATGAAGTTAGAAAAAGCTCTTATGCGCCACTTGCAGATGAAAGACTTTCAAAAGTCATCGGATAGATAACTTTTTTGAGTTATCCTATAATACATATCGATGTTGCACCTCAAACTAGACAACTTTAAGAGTTCATGTTTATAATGTCAATAAGACATATGTTCTACGATATTTAAAACACAACGCCTTTTAACAAGTAGTTCAAAAGAAATTTTTAACAATGTAAAGAATAGAAATAGCATGAAGGAAAATCACACAAGCGTAGACAAGAGATCGTACAGTAAAAGGACTCACTTTAACATCAGAGTAAAGATAAAAACTTTCATGCGGGTGTATCAATTTGTAACACCACGTGCGGCTTTTTCTTACCAGAAAGCGCTACGCCGCGCGTCCCTCTAGCGGGAACTTTGACAGGCTTCCCATATTAGCATTAAATAGACATTATAAAGAGCATTTTTCGGAGATATCTTATAGAAATCATTTTTAAGATGACATTTGAATGTCGATTTGAAGAGATTTATTAAACTTCTTTCAAAATACAGGATGTTATGTAACACCCGTCTCCCCTCTTACTTACTGATAGAGCGGATTAGACTTAGTTGAAAAGTCCTGTACCATTTTGCAATTTTCGCAATGGTTAACGAATGATTAATTATTAAAAATCGCTGTCCTAGCCCGGCCTACTGTCCAATTCAAGCGCGCGGCGAGACGCGGCCGTCCCGCGATCGGCGTTGCTAGGCGCGCGGGGAGTTGCTCATGACACACGGTATATCGGTTACGTATAATAAGCAACTCCCCGTGTGCAGATCGCGGGACGGCCGCATCTCGTCGGGCGCTTGAATTGGGCGATAGGTCGGGCTAGGACAGTGATTTTCAAGAATTAATAACTCGTTAACTATTTCGAAAATTGCAAAATGGTAGAGGACTTTTCGACTTATGCCCGATTTCTTCACATCCAGTTATGTTGCGGTTAAAGTTAACCAGGAGATAAACTACCAGATCCAGGCACGTAATTGGCTAAACTCGAGATTAACCTCCGGATAATTTTATCAGGAAGTGAAAAAATCGGCCATTTGTCTAGTCCGCTCCATCCGCAAATAAGAAGCGAGAAGGGTATTACATAGCACCCTGTATATCTTTCAGATATCTTATGTAAGAAATTTCAAAACAAGATGCTTTTTAAACCTCTTACAACAGACATCTCTATTTATCTGGTAGATATCTTAAGCAGATCTTTCTGACATAAACGCTGTGTGGGTAATAAGTAAAAAGGGTCGCGTAATGATTGGACGTTCGTGTCAGCGTCCCGATGCCTATCGAGAGAAATGTAACGACGATGCAGGATCAATTTCTTAGATCCCTTCGGGCGGAGCCAAGTGGCCAGAGCAAGAAAAAAAGGAGTCTTAGACTTGTCAGGTTTGTAATGCCAGTGTGGCCCACTTTTGCCCGACGAGCAGAGTCTTATGTAACGCGCTTCTCGATCCTTCTGCTCACGTAAAAGCGTGCTGAGCTCCATTAACGGGATGAGGAAACGGCGGAACCCTCGCAGAGACGTCGCGAAATGTGTGGTAATCCACCGAAGTTTACTTACATGTTCCCTCAGCGTGACATTCAATCTTCAGAAATACAATAGTTTGCGCAGCGGAGAATCGCATTTTATCATAACAACAACGTCGCGTTTCATATATCTACGAATTTGTATTAAATTGAATTACATTAACATATTCAAAATTGTAATTTACATTACATTTGCATTCAATGCGTGCGCCAGACAAAAATGAAGTAGAAAGTCAAACATGCGTGATCTACTTTTCTGCTGCTTCATCGCCACGAACTTCAAAGGGTAGAGCGATTGTAGTTCAAAATAATATCTGTCATTTATTTTCAACTTTAGACAGAAGTATTTTTCAAATAAACAAATGTTTCAGGTAGAGGGAAGACTTTATATTCTGTTATGTTAAAATGCACGCACATTTAAAAAAAATGTTAATTTTATGAGTTTTTAATGTTTCAGTTAAATTTTACGCTCTCTTGATGCACGGCGAAAAATGCTGTTGAATTAAACAAGAATGAAGTTGCTTGAATTGAATGTTGATGTCACGAACTGCCACAAACATAAATAATTCACTCAATTGTATTTGCTATACATTATAATTTTAAGCATTGAACTTATCCATTGAACTTAAGCATTGAAAATATCCAAATTATTAAGAGAGCTCTCTGATGTTTTTCATTCGTTAATACTTACTGATGTTGTTTCAACGGTTTTATTTAAATTACACTGACCTTATTGATACGTCTTTTTTTTCCGCGTGGATTTCGTAGTCAATTATAAAATTGTTTCCGTATTGTAAAAATAAAACGTTGAAGCTGTTGAAGTTTCATCATCAGCTGATTTACTCGAACGTTTCAACATACATTTAAATAGATCTCCACAATTTAAATAACGAAAGATTTTTTACTGTGAAATTTTATATAAAATCGACGAAGATACCAATTATCTCCTTTATTTATCGATGCAAAGCTATATATATGTTTTGCCAATCGCTTTGAGTAATCTTCCTTAATGGCATTTCGAGGTAAAACGAGTTCTTCCAGAGTGCTGCAAAAATAATAATCGACCACATTCGATCGACCGATTATTACGCAAACGCGTCTGATAGGTCAAGAATCTCTTCCATTTGCAATTCCTCTGCATTATTTCATTGAAAAACAAATAAACCAGCTATTCGAGGGAAGCAGCTGATGAAATGTTACGGTGTCTATACCTTAATAATTTGCTCGCTTTAGACAAGAATTAATGCAAATGCAATTAATGAATATACTTACATATAGAACGAACAACACATAATTCTTTATTATTATAAAATGCTCGGTATTCTTACGATGGTACAAAAATATAAGATTTATATCAAATATTGCGCAACATGTCACATATCAAACTATATAACGAATAAATTTAAAAATTTGTGTATAAAGATGGAATCTAGCCTTTGGCGAAAGCACTTCGTCGACGAGTAAAGATGCAGGCAGTATGCTGACGAATTCTTATTTTGCAGTCTGGGACACCAGTTCGGACCAGAATGTTGAATAGTCCTTTAGTACAGTTCCGCTGAAACAGCACGACATATATTATTGTAATAAATGGTTAACATATTTTTAAATATGTGTATTTAATACACAAGTGCATAAATCATATTTGATAAATCACATATCTCATTTTTTTTTCTATTATACAATTCATAAATCATTTTTAATGTCAAACATAGCGTATTGAAACAGCTGAGTCAAATGTTATTTATGCACGTTTTAAAAGGTGTCATATATTTTGACAGGTTTAGTTGCACGTATGTAATAAATAAATAAACTATCGTAAGATACTTAATCTCTTTTAGTTGTATAAACGATAGATTTACGATTGGTTTTCTTTTTCTTAAAGTACTTTACATCGTTGCATTGCTCTACCAAAATAAATAAGTGATTTCAAGCTTTTGTTTTGCAATATATTGTATTTTCAGATTCATAAAAACTTTTTTCTTTCATTTAATCTTATAATTCAGAAATCATGTATTTTTCAATTCTTAATTTTCGGTGTTCCCTTCCTTGTTCAGAAAAATAATTGCTTAAAATTCATTTAAGAATTTCCGGTTCACCTTTCGTTTCGATGACGATGTAATATTTACATAGGAATGTTTCGTCTGTATAATGTAGCTGAATGTCGAGGCAATTAATTTAGAATAATAAACAGTTTATACGTTAAACATGTTATTCTTGACGAACAAAGTATCCCAGGCGAGAGACCGAACGGTAGTCCAACTTTCCAATGTAAAACCGTGCTGGGAAATCCAACGGGTATTAATGTCTCACGTATGCGTGGAATTACGAATGGCCGAATAGCAAAAGCAATTATTTCCAATGGCCAACGTCGTACAATTAGTCCCGCTGCGCCATCGCGAACCGCCGCGAATTATTGCGCGTGCATTGGGTATACCTCATTTTACGGTTATTAAATTTGATTCAGCCGCACCATGAAATGTACGTTTGCGCGAATGCTGAAGAAAAAAAGACTAAATGTCCTCGTTAACGATCCAAAGGCAATTAACATCATCGGATGTCTCAAGTTTCAAGAAGATACTTTAAGATTCTTTGTACTCATTCAGAGAACTAAGTACGTGTGAATACTATTCATTTTTCTACAAGATTAATTTATTAAAAAATTTTATATAAACAATTTTTTGTCAAACCTCAACTCGCAATTAACGACTGCATCGTTTTATTAAATTATGATAAATTGGTTAAATTACAGTTATTAAGTGTGCGTCATCCGGATGCATTGTAAAGTACACATTCTCGTGAAGAAGAATCTTTTAATATCCTCATATAATAATCAAGCGTCGATATATTTAATATTTGTGGACTATTTTTAGAAAAAAGAATTAACCGGTTTAGAACGTGTTGACTTCCGAAGATGCTTTGAAACCATTTGTATTCATATATAGAGAATTGTGTATGCAAGTGTAAAAAATAAGGTAAACAATTTTTACGATATTTTAAAATTTACCTCATAATAGAAAAAAAATTGTATTTCTTCCTAAAAACTTGTCGACAAAAGTGACAAAATCAAGATGTTCTTTCATCGAGAATAATTATTTAACTGTAATTATGTAGCTTGGAATTTGGACTGTGTTGCATAAAATGTACACCGCCAACAACTCACAATTGTCGTGAAATCAACGTATAAATCGTGGGAATTTTTATTGCGTAATTCTTATGCAACCATTCCAGCCATAAATGCATATGCGTTTACAGCATAATATCATATATCTCATCGAAGTTGTACATCTCGCCAGGAATCTTTGATAATTATACGGACAATGCAGGTTTCAACTGCCGCAATTTGCGACAAGTCCCAACATCGTCCTTCCTACGCTCCATCGTTAATACACGAACGGATATTTCCCATGGGATTTCCGCCGTGTTGGAGAACGCGGCACTCACGTGAAGTAAACGCTGCCGCGTGCGTTCTGCGGCGCGTTCCAGATGAAGGTGGCCTGCTCCTTATCGTGTGGATCCGCGTGTGTCACGGCACTGCACTCGGAATGCACCTTCGTGTTCGACGTACGAGACCAGCTTCCGATCCATTCGTTGGTGCTGGCGTCACGTGCCTGCAGCAAGAATCCCTTAAACGGGGCACCCCCGATGGTGACTGAAAAATAGACGAGCCGAGTTCCAATGGGGATGGACACCTCTCTTTCGCTCGGAATAAAATTCACTCTGCCGCCTTATCGCCGGTGTATATCAGTGTTTGAGATGATATAGCGCGCGTTGCCGTGGCACATGTGAGTTTTACGTGCTCGGGGCAATCGCGCGCGAATCCGTCGCGATATCGGCAAAGTGATTTCGTATAAAAGAAATAGTAGGCAGTCGGACATAACGCTTGCAACAGTAATCGCAATTTATATCTGTCTGGGGATTCGGAACGAGTGTTAGCACGAATAAACTGGATACAATCTACGAAGAAGACAGATAAATCCCTCCCGAAAGGAAACTAAAATCCGTAGCTTAAAAACATTTCAACTTTTACGCTATGTCATCCTGCAGTATTGAGATCCCCCATGAAAAAGTATATACCCCAAAATATATTATATATTATAGTATATCAATACTTATACGTTAATATATAACTAATTAAATCATTTTTGCCGCCTATGATGTAGAAGAAATATAAGAAAATACTATATATTTACATAAAATATGCAAAATATATTTTTAATACATAATCTAATATGTAAAATAGATATATTAGAATATATATGGAATATATGCCTGCATATATGAAATTAAATCGTTTTTTGCCGTTTAAAATATATGATGAATATAAGTAAAGAAGGTATATTTTTTCATGGGAGATAGCGTAATGAAACATTATAAAAAAATTATTAAGTTGCTCTAATTTCGGAAAGATAAATGGATGGCAATAATACGAGAATAACGAGTGAGAATTAGACATTTCCCAGTGAGAAATGATTCGTCGATCGACGTCGAAATGATGTCGAATCGACGTCAATTCGACGGTGTCGATGTCGAAACGACGTCGATCGACGAATCATTTCTCACTGGGTTAGAATGTACGCGGAGAGAATTTTCTCTTAAAATATACCCTGAAAATCATGTAATTGTGAGACAACATGGCATTTTGAAGAGCTTTATAAGAATTTTTTGAAATTTTGCCGTACATTTTACTAGTAAAAGTCCTTCAAAATGCCATATTGTTCCACGATTACATAATTTTCAGGGTAAATTTTAAGAAAAAATTCTCTCCGTGACACGTTTATCATATTATTAAGTTAATATACAGTAACAATTACAATAGAATAAAAAATTGTGTAAACTACATCGGTTAAATATGTAACACAATCTATGTCGAAAAGGATCAAGTTCACCCCAAATTCGTCTCAAATTGATAAATATGAATCTTATAACTTCGGCAACTCCCTAATCCTAGCAGTTAATTTATCCTGCATATTAGTTTTATTATTTTTTATCCGCTGTTATATCTTTATAATAGAATAAAAATATATCTTTCACTTATAAACAACGAAACGTGTAGAGTGTAAAGAAATTGTCCTGTAAAACTTGTTACAATATTGCAATGGACAAGACTCATTGCAGTTTTCTAAACAGAATTGCATTTTAATCAGCAACACGTGTTTTTAGTCACATTGCGCAACCACGCCGTTCTTAGACTTTCGTTTCAACCTTCCTTCGCGGATGAATGACATCTACGTTCAATCACGCGTGACCCACGTATGCGAACTGCTCGTACGCTCGAAAACGAGCGGGCGCATTTATCCCTCTTGTCGGCCTAATTCGCCATTGTCCCACGAGCGCAGATGTGCTCAGCGAAGCTAATGGAATGCACCGCTACATACGGACATTTAACGTGTTTCGTGATTGCGATTTTGATGGATCCAATTATCTCGTTTCGAATAAAATGCATGCTTCCTTCATAAAAATGAGGCGAACTAGATTGTGTATATTATTTATATATAAAAGCAATTTACATCGAGCTCTATACTGAACTCTAAGCGAGAGATGGCAATAGAAAGAGAAAAAGAGAAAAGAAATCGACTTTGTATTACAATTGTCTTGTAATTCTCTTTTACAAAACTAAGTATTTTAATTTATTATATCTTAAAATTATACGCTGTGAATTGTCGCAAGATATTGGCAGCATTTCTTTCTTCCCTTTTTCTTTTTAGTGTATAAAATAATATCAAAAGGTTGCTAAAATTAAACTGTTGTTGTCTTATAGTGAGCAGAGAGACATTAATTAAACATTACACTTAAAAGCAATCAGTCATTAAAGAAACATATATGTATATAAACTTAAAAGATAAATGTATAGGAAAGAGTTGATAATTTAGTTGATTACTCCAAGAGATACCTTTTCGGAACAATAACCATCCGAGCTTGCGTATATAATTGAAAAACAACTGCTTTCTGAAAACTGTTAAAGACTAAAAATAGGCTGAAATAAGATCATTAAAGCATGATTTAACATTATTAAGAATAAAAATAAATTAATAAGTGTAAGTAAAAAGAATCTGAAGTAAATTTCTCGCACAGAAATGGTGTTCCGTTTTGAGATCTTCCTGATATATACACCCCCTGCAACAAAAAAAGCACCTAATTTTTGTTGAAATATCTACCTACGAATCAGAGATAATAAACGCAACGTGTCTTGCTAGTGTATTGTATTTAATCTTTATTATACGCAAAATAATAAAAAGTACAAATAATATCGATAAACCGATGTCAAGGCATCGTTAAGGTTCAACCGAGTATTGACTCGTTTTATATACTTTTATTTCTCTAGTTAACTCTAGTATCTAATAATTATAAGCATTAGTTTTATATAAAAAAAACTATTTAACGATATATTTTTCAGACGTAAAAAGCTTGTATTAATTTTTTAACGGTAATTGTGTTTTTTCTCTCGTTACGTATTTTCACTTCATTAAGTTGTCCAATTTTCGCCGACACTGGCACTACAATACATTAGTAAAATACATTGTGTTAAAAACAAACATTTTTTATTCATCATCATAGATATTTCAACCAAAAATTAAATGCGACTCGTTTTGTTGCGCGGGATGTATAATAACAGTGAGTTACGCAGCCAATCGATTTTTCGGCTCTTTTCCATTTATTTTCACAAATTTATAAATGCATATTTTTTTGGTACCATATGCTAGGTGAAAATAATAAATCTTTTTTTACAGAATAGTGCTTAATTTATCTCGTTCCTTTCACTCATAAAATAACAGCTATTTAGTTTCAACAGCTTCTCGATTCTCGCCCAGGTATACACGAATATACATTTATACATTGTTCTGCTATTATCTTGTCAGCTTCACCCCAAACGATATTAGTCCTTTGTATACCGTGTATAAAGAAAGACTTATATACTTCTAAAGTTTTATTAATCTAGTCTATTACATCGCTATCTCTCGCTCGGAAGTGCGGCTGCGGAACCCGCTAATGAAAATTTCATTTATTTTGCGTAATAAGAAATTAACCCAGAATACCAGATGGTGCTTAGTAGTACGATATAAGCGCCGTGTTTGACCCACCTGTGACCTGCGAGCCTGGTTCATACTGCGACGACGAAGCCAGTATCTTGTAGGGGTTCGTGTTTAAGGGCTGTGACCGCGCCTCGCCGTGATAGGGTTGATTAGGCCGTGGCTTCACGCACACGTCCACCGGCGCGCCATCCGGAAACCCGAGAACGGAAATCGACGAGAAGAGGAGGAGTGCGGATAAAACCGTAATGTGTCCGGCGAGATGCATCTTGATCGCCACCTTTGTTTCCGCGAGAGATAAATGCAACAAAATTTTAACAAATTGAAGGAAGGGGCCAATGTGAGCCAAAGCGCCAGAAGGAAGAGGCCTATGGAAATGTTACCCCTTTTTATTAATAAAACACTTATCAAAACAAGTATTCGAGACGTTTCGGTCCACTTCGGACCTTCTTCAGTACTACAAAAAAAACCAGTAAGGTGCGAGATATAATGAATCGTCAGAATAAAAGAATAAAATCGTTTAAAAATGTACCAGATCAACACTTATAAATAACAAAATACTGAAATAAAGTGTGATTTTAAACCGTTTAACTGTCTCTCGAAAAATTAATTGGTGTCACGAATGCTATCACGACGATAGAAAGAAGGAAAGACAGGATGCAGACACAACAGTAACAGAATAACTACGTGGTAAATTTAAAATCGTCCGAGAAATTAAAATTAGTGTAAAGTGTAAAGAAAAGAGTGGGAGGAGGCATGAGACAGAAACTTACAAAATAAAAAACGTTGCCAAAAGAAACGTATCGGAATAAAAAAAACAAACCAAAGGCTTAAAGTATAAAATTGTAAAGAAATAAAAAATTGTACTGTACAAGTTATTTAACAGATCTGTGTCTGTGTGTAAATTAATACTGTGTTTTTGGCGTTTAATAAAAGCATTTCAGAAATTAGTCGTTTGTATAAAAGAACTTCTTCATCCAAGATATCAACATTAATCCAATCGAGATCATGGCCTAAAAGCCGATGCTCAGTGATGACTGAGTGTGTTGTGTAGAATTTATATGTTAATATCATTTCGATGTTCACCAATTCTGGTCTTTAGGAATCTGCCAGCTTGGCCCACATATCGACTGATCTCTTTCGCAAGGTCGTATCACAATTTTCGAGGTTTTTGCTTAAACGCTCATTTAGAATCAGAAAGAATCAGAACAGCGTTTAAACAGAAAAACTGGAAATTGCGTAAAATCGACATACGACCTTGCGAACAAGATCGATCGACATGTGGCATCGCAATCACTACAAGAGATTCTATCAGGGTTGGGAAAGTTACTTTATAAAAGTATCTAGTTACAGTTACGGTGTTTTCGCTAAAAATGTAACTAGTCACAGTTACAAGTTATCAATTCTGAAAAGTAACGCGTTACAGTTACTCAAAAAGTAACGAATCGTTATTTTTCAGTTACTTTCTTGCAATGAAAACAAAAATATCAAATATACATCTGGATTGTAAAGCGTCGATAAAGGCGTTTATGCGCGACACGTTTTTTACTTGCAAATATACTCATATCATTTATCCGCGCTTATGCCTTTCGCGTTATCCGCAATTTAACACCACCAGGAGTGACTAACAAACAAACAAACAAATAAAATCAGGTAGCTCATATACAGAAATATTAATAAATAATATCGAGTTGGCATCTTCCACAAAATTTAAATTCGTCAAAAATATCAACGCGCAGGATTAGCCGTTGATTGATTCACAAATACATTTGCTGTACGTATCCGATTTTATATAAATAAAGTTCTAATGCACAAAACTAATTTGAGGACACAGATAAATTCGTAATGAGAGAAAATTAAAATAAATTTGACATAACATCTGAGAATGGAGAAGAATATTCCGGCAAGGAAACTGCAGAGACTTACTCGAAACAGTAAGAGCTGTTTACACGACAATCGCGCGAGGATAAAAAGATATTTCGTGCTCGTGATAGATCTGCACGCAAGAAACTGATAGTACCCTGCCAATTGCAGGCGAGCCAAACCTTGGTGGTGATCCCACCATAGGATCACAAAGCCGCAACACTCGCCTTTACTAAATTGATCCTTCACTTTCACTCGTTCCCTCTGCCGATCCTGTAACCGGTTCCACTCCTCGTCCGTTTAGGAGAATTATCTACGAGTGTGTTTAACGCGTAACAGAATTAATTACATTACGCGTTGCCGTAAATAGCTATATAAATAGTGTTACTTCCTTTTACGTATCAGATAACGACACGTGATGTAACACCGTCATTATTCTCAGCACGTAAAAAGCTGAGATCTCCTGTTGTGGAAATCGTGTCGTTGTTTATCGCAGCCACGTAATTCTATATTAGAATTATTTATCTTCTTGCCATCATGAAACTTGAATACCTTTACGTCGATAATATTCAATGAGATAAATAAAAAAGTGCGGTTCAGGCATACATTAACATTGTCTATACCTACTTCCTGCAATTCATCGGCTTTTTTTATTTTTGGATGTTAGATAAGCGCGTGATTTTAAAGCGATCATTATATTCTCTTTTAAAAGGAGTAAATGCAAGATCTAGAAAATCATTTCAACGCTAAATGAAAATAAAATGTTTCTCGAAGCGTCTCGCCTGCCTAAGCAAGAGGGAGGTCCAGGTTCAAACCCTGGCTGAGGTAAATATTTCGCAATAAACTCACAAATTAAAATTATTCAGACACTAACATCCTGTCTCGGCTCTTATATCCTTTATTCCTTCGAATTGCGATTTCACGTTAGAGCCTTGTGAATTTTATTGTTTAACATGTTTTTATAAAGCTGTTCGTTCAAGAAAATGTGTAACGTGTAAATAGGTACGTAAGTTTTATTTAAATTTGCAGAACACTGTCCTCTCCCATGAGATTGGGGTATCATAATTTTGCTGCAATTCATCACGCGGCACTGTTTGTCTGCGGATAAGCTAAACGATACAAAGCGAAAATCGAAATTAAAAAATGCGATTGTTGAAAGCAGTGCACTCTTGGACACCTGTGTGCACCACGTTATTTGCATTGCCTTTTATCGAACAGCCTTAATCTTTATTATCACTGTTGTCGCGCGGAATAGCTATTATTTGCTCGTTGTTAGAGCTATTGCTACTTCGTGCTGTATTCCCCAGTGAGAGCACTAACGTTGAATCGACGTCAATGGGATCGAGAAAACGCGTCCCAACTGCTATGTTTTCGAAGATAATTAAGTTTCGGAACTTAATTTTTTGTATTAAATTACTATGTACACAACGTTCTGAATACTTTTAACATCCCTAGTAGCGCAACATATTGGCGCAATATTGCGAAATAATGTAAATCTATTATTCCCAATATTGGCCCTTTTCTTATTTAGCCAATATACCTATGTCTATTTAGCAATATTGATATCTAATATTGCATCGATATTAGTCCAATATTGTTATTACATTGTTAAATATTGGCCTAAGCACTTCCAATATAAATCTAATATTATATAATTATTATCGTGCAATATTTACATTTCGTGGTCAATATTGACTTTACGTTGGACAATATTGACCAATGCACTGTGTGCTACTAGGAATCTTATCGGAGAGAACTGCAAAGTTAGCTTATTTAATACAGAATTTAATTCGAAAGATAAAGTTTCCCAAATTTGTATTTGGGAATTATTTTCGAAAACTAACGGTCGGGACTTTCGACCCCATTGACGTCGATTCGACGTTGATTCGCGCGAAACGTTAATGTTCTCACTGGGTCACGGAAATATCTCGTTCTGTCGGACACATTTTTCAGGTACGTGTGTTTCGCAAGAGAATACATGAATATTAAACTCCAAGATCTCGAGTGAATGGAGATGAAAGGTCTCCATATTCATATCAATTAGGTAAAACAAATAAAATTATGAAAGAAAGTTCAAACGAAACTCGGGGTAATATTTCGATATAAAGCAACGGCAGCTCTCCTATCGCGTGATATTCAATTTGCATTAAACTATATAGTAGCATCTCTTGAACCTTTACCGATTTGTCAGACTCGCAACCTCGCAAAATCGAGTTGCTGCATACCGCATGTGATTACGTATTTCACGAGTCGCTAATACAGTCCTTTCACTGTCGATTATTAAATGTTACGCGTAACGCTGTACTACGCGTGTAAATTCGCGGCATGCATCCCATCAGAATTGTAACATTGACCCTTATGCAATACTTTCCCCTGTGTGCGACACGCTCGTCCGCCGATTATTGTACAGACAACTTTCGCGCGTTCGATAGGGATGAGTAATATAATACAAGACGGTCGGTGCAGTCTTGCGAAGCAATTGTATTGCGTGTTAAACTCTTCGAACGAGCGCGCATAATGCAAAAGCGTGCGCGCATTATGCACTCATGCACACGTGCTCTGATACATGCATAGCGAGTTCACTCAGTCAATGTGACTTTTCACACTGTGCTATTGATTTTCCACGGCCTTTTCAGGCCGTCGGTTGTGTACACGCGCTAGAAATACTTCTTTCAGATTGCCTCGTAATCGACGTCGCGAAACCAAACAATTTATTTGCGTATTGATTCGCATTACAAATACTTTTCCTACTGTCTATACATATGTACAAGTTCTTGTAAAACGCACCTTCTCGTAAAACGTCGGCAAACGGAACTTGTGTTAATGGTTAAAAATATTTTTCATCGGAGAATACTATTTTTCGTAAAGCAAGATTCGTTGCTGTTAAATAGTTGATATTTACAGTTGTTGTATAATACATTTAATACTTGCTTCTTCTTAAAGCTATATGTAATGATTAAGCTTTATGTATATGTATACAATTATTAAATTTTATATATATGTATATAAAATTTAATACACACAATTATATGTATATTGTTATGTGTATAATTACATGTATATTCGTTATACATTACATGTAAAACAAAACTGTTATATATAACCAAGAATTTACTGAAGTATCTCAACGAGTAAAAATTTATATACACTTTAATTACTTATACAGAAAGGTATAACGTAGGAAATACGTCTTAATTTGCGGTTTGAGGTCAATGCAAGAAAAATGTATTGATTTGAACACAAATAGGCATGAAATATATAATCTTTCTCGATTACAAATGACACTCATTCTTCACAGTTTTTACGTGTTATATAAAAAATAAAAAATTATAAATAGTTTCTCGCAACTTCACGAATGTTGTTATAAAAATTTTCAAAAATTAATACATTCTCAGACAAATTATTTAAGCCATACGGAGTCTTTATATTACTTCCACCGCACACGGCCGCGGCAACCATCCTCTTACACGTTTCGATTTTGCATCTTCTCCTTCCTTCTGTTCTTTTTCTCCAAATAGCCAATATCTGCAAAAAAATTAGTGAGTTTTCCGTCGAATAGCAATTATCTGAAAAAGTGAATTTTCAAAATTTAATGAGAAATATACAATGCATACTTCTTCCAACGTGTTACAACCACGATATCATCTACATCTAACTTAATGCGAGGTTCGTCGGTACAAAGAGGATGAAAAAATACGCCACAGCCGTGTCCAATTGGAAACTTGGATCCTGTTGTAGCCTTTATGATCCTATATCTGCGTGCTCTTTTCCGTTTGTCTAATTTTTGTGCAAGCTGCTCTCTCTGCAAAATAATTATTAGCATCGGTTCAGTCTCGAAGAATTAAGAATATTGCATAATGTGCAAGCAATAATTATAGTAATTTTTACATAAGATATCCTCTTCAATTGAGTCAGTATATAATTATTGTAAATTCTTATTACTTAAACAAAATTACCGTCAATGTATATTGATCACAGCCATCAATAATGGGCCACGTAATGCCATCGCCGACAGGAGTGCAGCTCCATGTGAGAACTTGGTTAACATTAAAACGCCATCCCTTTGAATACGGATGTACATATTTGGCATCTGTGTCATCTCGCCGATATCGGGACTTCTCCAGAATCCAATCTTCTATTTCCGTTCGATTTCTCACGATGGCTAACAGCTATGCAATTCAAAGAATTGTTAAATTGATGTATCAATGAAATGTACAAAATTGAATTGAGAATATTTACCTGGAAATATAGCAACATTCCTACAGCAAGTACAACGCCGATTGATAAGCCAATACTAAATACCACTAATATTAATGTATAGACCGCTGGAGGCGGAAACGGCAAGGGCTTCAGCGATAATACGGTCGCAACCCAGGAAATTAATATAACGGAAGAGACGCAACAACCGCCGACTGCGCTTGCCAAAAATGCTGTGAAATGCCCTTGATTGCAATGTCCAACGCATGTATTTATCCATGGACAATGATGGTCCATTTTCATCACGCAACGACCACCTAAAAAGCAAATAAAGAAAAAAGAATTATAGGAGGAATTAAAATAGAATTGATACAGCGAGCTTGAAAATGATATAATGATTCTCTTTTAGCATTACATATGCTAAGTTATAGAAGATTATATTTTCTATCAATAATAGAACACATTGATAAGCAAAGGTAGCAGAGTCTATAAATTTTGTATTGTGTTAGAAAACTTACAAATTCTTTAAAAACGTATTAAATAATATCTTCAATAATAACAATATATTCGTTATTATTACTTGTTATTACGCTATACTTGTGCTATATTAAGTCTCTTACATTTTCTACAGTGATGTGATCTTGGTGCCTTGTAACCTTGGCAGACGATACAGTATTGCAGATATTGTATATCTGTAACTTTATCCTGAAAACGAATCATATTAATACAAACATATTAATAGCAACATGACAATTTACTTGCTTTACTTTATATCATGAACTTATCATTAAGTACTACAATTAAAATACAACAAAGCAACTTAACAATATATTATATATATAACTTTTTGGGCCCCCCCCCCCCCAGATGGTAATCTAATCTAAAATGAACTTGATACAATCGAATCTTCTAATCTCAAATTGAGATCATATCGTTTTCAGTTTTCGTTCCTGTTGTCAATTAAATGGTAAATATGAGACAATGAGAGAAAGAAAACGGGAGGAGAAAGTAAAATGTGGACTCTTAGTCGTTTGCAAAGGAAAGGATTTACTTTAAACAGAAACAGGTTTCACGGTAAATATGCAATAGGTATATTACCGGCATCCATTTTAACACAAGGTACCCGGGTCCCTCAAAAATCGCGCTGATGAAATGAAACAGAGTCAATCCGCTGAGAGTGAAGAACAGCAAGAAACTGGCAGCCGCTGGGACACTGTCTTGCGGCGGCCACCACTGTCTGCTGCAGTGTATCGTCATCCATGTGATTATCTTTATCGTCGCTGCAACACAAATTAACGTGGCAAAAGCGGTGAGCAAAGAATTTCGTCAGAATTTCGTGCCGGGAATCTGACGATTGAATTACTATCGACGGCACCAAGTAAAGAGGAGCATAATCGAACATTTGTCAAATGTACAAAAAATTATATGAAAAATCAATATAAATGCAACAAAAGATTATATTACATTACATTACAAAGCGCACTCTGCAATTTCAATTGCTATTACTGACAATGGAAACTTACATCCGCCATTACTTTGGGATAATTTTAAACTGCAATTAACTTATCCTATTTCTTAAAGTAAGACCCTAACTAAAACTAAACAACATATGAGAAAACGCCAATGTGGGTCACAAGGCAAGATGTAGATAGCCCAACTTGTAATTTTTATACTTTAAAATGTGAATTTACACACAGCTTCTTTTCACATTTGTTCTGCGCTATACCTACATCTTGCCTTGTGACCCACATTGGCATTTTTTTCATACGTTGTTCAGTTATCCTATTTCGTTAATAGAATTACTTCTAAGACTGGCAAGTGTTTGCAAGACTGACGAATTAGTCGGTGCGTGATTCTACTTCGATTTCAGTCACGATAGGCGACATCAGTGAAAATAACGTTAGACTATTTATTGCGACAAATGTTACATGCCTCGGTGGTCGAATTGGTGAGACGCCCGCCTAGCGAGTAGGGAGGTCCAGGTTCAAACCCTGGCTGAGGTAGTTTTCGCGATAAATAAAAACATTTAAGTCATTTGGACACTAACATCCTGTCTTGGCTGTTATATCCTTTATCTTTCGAATTGCAATTTCGCGTCAGAGCCTTATGAATTTTATTGTTTAGAATTATTTATCTTCGTCGCTCGGTACACGGAGAGAAATATTAGATGTGGGGGACGATGAAATGTACAGCCAGAATTTGGCAGACAATAATCTACTGGTGAAAGAAATGACCGCTCGCTGCAACGCATCACATTTAAATCCAGCAAGACCCTTGCCATTGATTGCCCTCCTCTTTACTATCTCACTTGCAATCCCTCAATGCTTTCCTGAATTGTCTTGGCTGTTTATTTATTAAAAACCTTGGTGCGAATTTCTCTTTTTCTTCAAACGTCATACTGAGTAGTTAAGTACTCGTCTATGCTTCCTCCATCTGATGTTCTGATCTGATGTATACATATATTTTATAACTCGACTCTGTCTTATTAGACGACGATGACTTAGTATCACTCGAAAAGGACCCAAAAGAATAGGGTCGAAACGTTGTGTAATAAACCAATTAAATAACTAGCCAGTTGGGTTGACTATGAGTTTCCCGTCTCAATTCCTCCATTTCTTTCTAAACTTCTCCTCCATTCAATTTCGTTGGTGTCTCTTCGCACATCAAAGGATGAAAGATTAATAATTCCAGCTACATTACAAAACAGTCCCCGGTGGAAATATTTTACTGAAAATCTAATGATTGTTGGGGTGTGCTTAAAAATCTCTCTCCCTCTTTCCGTTTTATTATTTCGATATTTCAACAATGTTTCATTAAAAAGTAAATCCGTCTAATATTTCATAATTTTTGTATCACCTTTCAACAATCAACCCTCCAATTTTCCTCACATTTCACGGTATACATGTACATTGAATTTCATACTCCTCCAATCAAGACCCCTTTAGAGATACCCATGTTCAGTAATTTCCCAATTTTCGCCTCGATTTGCATCAATCTCATAATTCCAGCAGAATATTACCGCCGGGCGCAGTACTTCGGTTAACAATCAAGTCAATCATCTCCGATTAAGACCCGGTTTCACGAAACGTCGTTTAACTTGTAATCTTGGTTTAATTCACGCTTGTCTCTTTCTACGAGTAACAGTTGGAAAGAGACAACGAACGAATTTAAGCCAAGCTTAAACAACGTGAAACTGGGCCCAAGTTAACAATCGCTCGCGGACGCAGCCGACGGATCGTCCACGTCGACGAGGCATGTCCGTCGTGCCGTTTTCTCACTCCGACGGGACACCTGCGACGTACCGAGCGCGAAGAGCGGTCCCCAATGACATATCTTCTTCAGCGGGCCGACGCACATGTTGCCGCCTCACAGCGGTCCCGAGTGCGCCCGGTCCGGACGCCCATCGACGACCCCCCCACCCGCAGGATCGGCGACACCGGCGAGCGGCGAGTCTCGTGGCGGCAGCGACGAAACGGATCCCCGCGAAACGTGCGTCTCGTCTCGCGTCGCTGTCACGCATTCGCGTCATCGAGCGGCGCGGAGACCGCCCTGAAGTCAGCGGTGAACTCGAATCGCGCGCAGTCCTGGCAACAAGTCGACTCGTCTCAGCTGAACCTCCTGCACCCTTTAATCCTTCCTCCTTCTCGCTCCACCGTGGGGAAAGAAGGAGGAAGGATAAAACGGTGCGGGAGAAGTTCGGCCGAGAAGAACGGGCGCCTTTAAATTGGCGCTGGTGGCGACGCCGGCGGTGGCGGGGCGCGACGCATCTACTCGCGGCGAAGTTCGCGCCGCGAGATATAACCGGTTGCAGTGATCGCCGCGACGAGGTTATGTCGCCGAGATGCACCGAGAAACGAGCTCACCAGTCGCTAAGCGCCACGAGGTACTTTTACGTTTCCGCGGGTGCTATCGCTTCCGTCGGCGTCGCCGACTTTTGAATTTTAAAAATCATCGATCCCTCGCCTCGGTCCCGCCGAAGCGAGGTCGATACAGAATCTTTCTCTTACTTTACGTAGGTTAGGTTAGGTTAGGTTACGCGATTGTCAAGCCTGTCGAAAATAGATTTTTCCAATTGCGTATTACCCTGGGTCTCCGCGTTATCGCGTCCCGTTGAACTCGGCTAACTTCAGTCGAGCCCGGCACACGTTTGATTGGTGGAAAATCGACTAACGCGTAGTAACGCATCCATGGAAATCAAGGACATAACTTGCTTCTTTAGATCTGATCTATCCAAACAAAGCACAGGGACGTAAGCACATGCATAAAAAAAATTGATTGGTCTGTTTCCTTGTGCGTGCATTTACGGTCAATCAGATTCCTCGTGCATACGTTTATGCGCTGTGCAAGTTTGTCTGGATAGACCCTAAGGGCCATCGCACACAAAATTGCATCGCTGCATGTGCACAGCACGAAAACCTTTTAAGCCAATGAACATCGAGCATTGAGTCGCCATATTGATTTACACAATCTAGACGGGCTTGTGCTATGCATCAAATTCAATCACAAATCTTTTTTCGCAACGATTATACTATCTAAAGATCAATTTTCCACTAAACAGATTTCACTGCAAGGGCAATAAATTCACGATGGAAGCAACAGATGATGTCTGTTAATTTAGCAGAAACTCAGCTATCTCATAATAGGGGACTTCCCCTCAGACGTCCCTGATGGAAAAATTTTGCTGAAAACGTAATGAAATTTGCTGAAATTTGGTTGAAAATCTCTTGCAATTGACCCAATTTCATTATCATTTCAGCAATTTTTCATTAAAAAATTTATTTTCAGTGAAATTCTGCAAATTTCATAATATACATTTCAAATTTTTTTTCACTAATTTTTAGTAATATTAATTAACTTTCATCTAATTTCACAGTATTTCATTGAATTTCATAACGAAACTTATGATTTATTTTGAAATGGTTTCAACAAGTTTCCAATGACTTTCATTTCACTTTTCATCAATTTCATTACATTTTCAGCAAAATTTTTCCATCAGGGGTGTCAAGACTAAATTACAATATCGTTGTTAATTAGAAGAATGTAAAAAGCACGAACATATCCTCAATTTTAATTTGCACTGATCTTCCATCGTTTTTGAAGACGATTATAATACATTGCTATTTTGCAGATTCGCAGGTCGCCAGTGACACCACATATGCGAAGGTCTCTGAGACCAGAGAATACGGAGGGAAGCTTGAACGATAATTTTCATGGTTCATATGCAGAAGGGAAAAGAGCTGGACGACGAAATACGTCGAATCTGTCGAAAAGTGATGAATCGTCTAGAAATAATCTAGAAAGCTATGACTCATTGATGACAGACAGTTTTAGTGAGGAAGATGATGAAGTACCGTATCTTCATTTAGAGCGTTCCAGAACTGTTTCTCCAGAAAGAAATGATTATTCGGAGGCTTCAACGCTAGAGCGAAAGAAAGACAGAAAACAAAACAGAAAGAATACTGCGGAACGAAAAGAATACTCACCGGACAGAGACACCGGAGAGACTGGACAGAGTACAAGCTGTATACATATATTTTGGGTAATGATCGTCGTCGTGTTAGCTGTCCTAGCATCAAGTACTCTAAGTAAGAATCAAGTGCATACGCAGTCCGTGAGCAAATCTACCTCGCTGCTATCCGAATCGATGAATAGCATCAAGGCAACGTTTCATAGTCAAGAATTGGATATCTGGAATGATATTTCGTCCGCGATAAACGAGGTGATGTCGAGAAATCCCAAGGCACCTTCGATCATTCTGTTATTTGCGAAGGAAAGTACCGCGATGAATTGTCTAGCCACTGAATTGGCAAATGCGAGCAGCACCATTTTGCACGCAGACAGTTACCTGGTATTTAATCCGGAAGATTTTGGAAACGATGCTGGCGAGATCATTACTACATTAAACAAGCATCCTCCGGAGAAGAAGAAAGTTGTGGTGAGTATGCAAGTTTACCTGTCCCAGATGCAAATCTTGCTAAGCGTTAACTTGCGTAATCAAATAAATTTGTTGCAGCTGATCCGCGATATATTGAACATTAATGCGGAAGCAATCAAGGGATTACATAATTTATGCGATAGAGTGAACCCTTTGGTAGCAGAAGCCATTTATATTCTTACTATGCAAACTAACGATTATCAACCGTCGCAGAAAAAGCTACACTTTGTGGAAAAGCAGCTTTATGGTAAACTGTCAAAGAGCATCGATTGCGAAGTTTTAATGGCACTTGTAACGCGCATTACAGACGGAGCAATTATATGGGTGCAACCTGAGCCACAATTAAGATACTGTTAAATTTAACTTGCAAGTACATAAGTGTAATAGCGTATACAGTTGTAATAGCGCATTGATAGTTGTGTAAATAACAAAATTGTTTAATTAAAGTAAGCTCCTTTGTACAAAACTCGTAAATTTAAAAAGACAAATTCATCAAGATCGTACTCGTTTATCATCCAACTCTTCCACTGATTTACGAAACTGTTGTTAAAGAAGATCAAATGATGCGAAACGTTGTGAATCAAATTTGTGTTGGTTTCAGATATACGATTCATGCTTGTAAAATTTGGCCTTAATATTTTTGGTAGATTTGTACCTTTATAAGTTCCAATTAAAAAACAACTTGTCGAGATATATTGTTTTGCAACAGTTTTCGCAAATAGTTAATTTTCTTATCTCGCCTATTAGAATTTTCCGTTATCTGTGTAATAAAATTTATACTTTACAATAAGCTACAAGTCACGGACATTGTAGAAAGCCCATATGCGGATGAAAACTGTCAGAACTGAGAAATTAGAATGTTAGAAGTATCTTCTACGATCTTTTTCGCATTGCACATAATAAATAAATAAGCTTCTCTAGCATATATTTTTTTACTGACATGGTAATTTATTTTGTACAAAAATCAATCTTTTTTGTTCTTCAGTATTATTATACAAAGTGATTATAGTGACACTTTAGAAATCTTAATTTTTTTTTGCATCTGCAACAGTATCATGTATATTAACAGTTATGACAGTTGTGATAAAGTTGTTCGTCTCTGTGGTAGTAAATTAAGGGAATATAAGATCTATAGATCTGTTAATTTAACTTTATTTTGTTATGCCAATGTTACACGAAATAAATTTTATTTTTAGCGAGTTTTTTTCTAATCACAATTTCATATTTCTATTTTCGAAAAATATAACGACACTGTTGTACATAGCGATTTCACGCATATTTCCGAATGACATGTTTATTTAGCTTCAAAATAAAATACAGTAATCAGGATTACTTTTGTGTATGTGTGTATGTGTGTGTGTGTGTGTGTAATATTCGATATTGTGTCAGTCGGCAGTCCATACAACGATTGGAGTAATGTCGAGTATCGTATCCCGCTCATTGCCAATTTACAAGACCTTTTGCATTATAATTTTAGTTAGTTCATCAATTCGCGATATCTATAATGAAATTGTAAAATATTGTTAATACATATTCTTTATAAATATACGAAGATAACAAATTTATTAGTAAGAATTGTGTAATAAACTATAAACATTAAACAAATATTCATTCAGTTGTCCATTAACTCTAATCATTTTGCTGAGAATACCAAGGTATGTATACCAAATGTACATGTAAAATAGACTTCATCATTTGCATCAGCTTTATGCAATTTAGATAGAAAACTATTGGTTTTTTGATATGCATTCTTAATATATATGTCTTACAGATACCAAATTCATGAAATACGTACAAAAAATTCAAGATAACTGTGAAGCTATAATACACAATAGCCATTTATACTTTATTTCTACTTTAATAAATTTTTCAACGTCTTGTTACAGATCCTTGGAGGAAAAATATAATTATGATCGTTTAGACCGGTGTTCTTCAATCTTTTTGAGCAATAGAATACCACAAGACGAAAAAGTTTGTAATAAATTTATAAGTAGATACATATTTATGGGAGTAGAGAGTAGGCAGCCCCTTCGTCAACAAGTGGAGGTGGCACAGTGGATCCAGGTCTGAGTGCTTTAAGGGGCCCTGCAAGGACCCTCCTACTCCCCCCACGCACATACATATTTATAAAAACTTAACTGCGTAAATGAATAACAATATTTGCCTTACTATTAATATAAAAATAGTTAAAATTTATTTGGATAGAATAATTATGATTATATAGATTACTTTGCGTTAAAAAATGTGTAATACATATAAAAGATCGTTGGTTATATTGATTGAAAAACACTGGTTTATAGATCAATCCCTGTATGTTTCATGTAATGTATACAATGGATTCATCCATTATATACAACTTATCCCAAATTTTATGTAGAAACAACATGCTCAACATAGCGCAACTCCCCTTTTCTATATTTACGTATTACTATTTTGGTAAGCATTTTATAAATTGGCAACAAGTACCCATAGCTGCACACTTTGCTAAAGTGACATGTTAGCAAAGTTCCAACTAGTGAGCTGTAGTACAGTCGTTCTCCGTCATAATAATTCAAATCGGTAACTAAAAGTAGATAGTATATATATATAAGGTTTGTGTATAATATAGTATGGTATCGTCAAACCTAAATAATAAATACATTTCATATATACAGTCATAGACTTTTCATACAGAATGTCCAAAATCTAATTATGTGCTGTACAATTTCGTTACTATTCATTTTCATCACATGCAAATGAAGGGTTGAAAAGTATCGCGTCTGCGACAGTTTAAGAATTGAATTATGAAACGTAAGATAAAAATTATTTATTTAATACAGCTGCAAATGTTTATAATTAAGAACAAATAGTAATGGATCGCGTGATGCTGGATTAACAGAAATATAGATGTAATAACTGGAGTCAGCATTTCGCACGATTATTTAACATAAGAAAACCAAGACGTGTTTTGTACGTGTTTCAGTACAAATCATGCTTATCACAAAATTACAATAAATACTTCAACCAATTCTTATAACATTGCAATGTTGCGTTGACGGCCAGATAGGACTATTGCTTCGCTTCTTAAGGGCACTCTGTATAGAATAGCCTTTAAAATTACGAGATACGTATTTACAGTAAAAAAGTTTAATTGGTCATGTTTCTATCTAGTATAGTAAGGAGATGAGTACCGCGTTGCGTAAAGTTGTCCGTGTTGGCTACGTAGTCGCGTACTTCAGTCATTCAGTTAGTGTCTTGCACGGTAATGCAAGTAATTTTTTTTTCGTAATTCTGCGTCAGTCACATGTCAGACGAGGTATGAGTCTGCCTCGACAAATTGTTCTGATCCTTGTCTCCACTTCTACTTAAGCACTAAGACGATTATGTTTTAAAAACTGAACGTCTCATACTAAATACATGCAGGTATGAGTCTGTAAGTGTTCCTACACAAATTGTTTCAAGGCTCTAACGCAGACATTGTTGCAATTTGACATAGGTTCGAAAAGATAATTATTTCAGATCATAACGTATAGTAAGTTATGGTTTATCTCCAATGAAAAAGAAACTAAGTAAAGGTGCATGAAGATTTTTTACTGTTTTTAATTCGACAAAGAACAGATCATTTTCAATCACTGTCTAGTACTAGTTTTGACATAAATGAACTCTGCTCACAAGAATGGATATGTAAAATCATGTTTACGATTGATGTACCGATTTTCAGAATAAATTTCTGTTGAACGGATAACGTTAATCTTTAACGAAACAGCTATGTTAAGAAAGATAGTTGATTAGAATTCAAAGCCTTGCACTGGTAATTGGGAAGAATCAGGTGCAGTGAATTGGTATTCTTGTCCTTGCGAATCGATTGAAGGTACAAGTCTGGTATCCTCTTCCTCAGACCCAAAGAATCGTTCAATAATATCGAAGGCCTTCTGATAGATATCCATATTTTGATGAGATTGCAAGAATTCTATTTTGTCTAGGCCTGAAACGTTACAAGAGAAATTGATTACTACCGTGCTAATCTTCATTAATCAACATATATTTCGTATAAAACTTGTATTAAGCAGATATTTTTACCATAACATTCTTCGATAAGAACTGCGTAAGGATTAAGACCGTTATGCATAGTTGCATCTTGTTCTCCCAAACGTAAAATATTTTCTATTCCGTTCAAAGCAACTTGGACGATCTTAACATCCATAACAGTAAGCAAGTCGCAGAGCGGCGGAATACATCCTTGCATTGCGAGGTATCGAATTTGGTCGGCTGTTCCGCCACTAGTGGCATTTGTAATTGCCCATGCAGCTTCTTTGCGTGTTTTAAATTCAGCTTTACTCAAAGTCTCGATTAAAACCGGAAAGATATTAGCATCAATCACCGCCTACAAAATAGTATAGAAAAAGACGTTACATATAAGTTGTAGCTCTAATATAAAGTTAGTCTATTATATGCTGAAAAGATTGAGACATACTTGTATTTGTTGGGGATTACCGGCAGTGATATTAGAGACTGTCCAACAAGCCTCTTTACGAACACTTTCCCGTGGCGAACTCACAAGATGTAGTAGACATGGTAATGCCGAGCAATTTAATACAACTTGCGTTTGCACATCATCTCCAGTAACTATATTTCCTACAGCGCGAAGAGCCGCGCTTACCACGTTACTTTGTTCATGCCTAAACATTTTCATTAATGATTATAATCCACACATACATAAAATCAATCTTATGCATTTTAACATACATGAGAAGTTCTACGAGACGTCTGCAAACACCAGCATCAATAACAGCTTGTATCTTGTCATTTGGCCCGTCGCTCAAGTACGAAAGAGCCCAACAAGCATCGGCGAGTACATCACAATCAGTATGATTGAGAAGATGTGCTAACACTGGTAAACATGGTGCAACCTTTGCAAAAGCCGGAGCGGGATTCTTTCCTCGACAGAGATTTGATAATGCCCATACCGCGTTGCGAGTCATAGAAAGTCGTGTTGCCTTTGACAGTAGTCTAAAAAAAATATATATATATATATAATGCGATATTAAAATAAATGATCAATTAACTAGTTCTCGATATTAAAATCAACGAGCAACAATGGAAGCAGGCTCTTTGAAATTACAATATTAGTTAAAATAATACTGTTGCGCGATGCGTATATAAAGATTTGTTTAATTTTTCTTAATAACGGTAACAATTTATAACTTGAAGTTTTTTGACCGTGTCTGGCTATTTTAATGTTCCAAACTCGCTACGTTTCGACCATGAGTTTTGGTTCTTTTCAAGCGAAAAAACTAATATTGGAGACAGTGATGATCCCATTGGGCTACCAAAAACTTGTTCATAATATTTTCCGCCAAAACGGAAACTAGTGGATTCTAAGACTAATTTTATGGCGTGAAGAAACTGTTCAATGGAGAAAATTGTATTTTTTGACATATCGCACCATCTACGTTCAACTGCAGATAACAATTTACATGAAAACTACATAAATATAAAGAAACATACTGTAGAAGTGGCGTGAGGATACCGTTGGCTAAGACATGATCTCTGCATTCCGGACTATCTCCTGCAATATTACCCAATGCCCAGACAGCTTGTTCCTGCACATCTTCATATTCAGAACCAAGCAAAGATATGAAAGTAGGAACAGCTCCTGCGTCTATCACAATACGCGTTTGCTGAGATGTGCCACTGGCTATATTTGTCAAAGCCCATGCTGCTTCAAACTAAAAATTAATATTATTACTTATGTGCGTCATTGGTACAAAAGACAAGATCCTCAATGTTTATACTTATTTTCATGTACCTGCAGAGTACAATTTGTGTTATTTTTAAGAAACTCAACAAACTGTGGTACGATTCCTGTTTGTATCACTTCATCTATAGGAGGATTTGGCTCTCTTGATAATAATTTTCTAAATTTCTGTGTTGCTGCCAATTGATCTTGTATGTCAGGACTATATAATGCATCTACCATCTCGGTAGTTATAATACCAGGAGATTGCTGAAACGTGAATTTGTTTATGTAAAAGAAGAAAATTATCACGAAACAAATTGTAAAAGCGGTAAAAAATATATAACAATCAATGCAATAACTGTATTACCGATTGTGCTGTAGGAAGTGAATATTCGTCGGTGGCTGTAACATTATCTTCATCCGCAACAATGTTGGGAACATTGCGACGTTTTGATAATTGCTGCTCACGTTTCTGTTTTCTTAATTGGACTCCCTCTTCCTCTCTGCGTCTCCGCAGTTCTTGTGAATCTAATCCTACATTTTTATAACGATGTTTATGTGTAGGTCCAGTTGACATCTAAAAATACAAATTATACATTGTTACAATTGTTACTTACATTATTAAATTTTAATTTAATAACAGTTTAAGCTTTATTAAACTTATGAACATAACGCAAGGAAAACTCGTGTTATAATTCATGGATTTAAAACGATGTCATTATAATCAACCATCAGTTTTACACATTCATAATTTATTACGTCGAAACGATCAGTTTCGTTGTTAGACAAATACAAATATTTTTACACACTTGTGCATCAAAGTTGAAAATTTTCAAAAGTTGGAAAGGTTACATATTTACCAGAGAAGCATTGTAAGGCTGGTACTACATTTGTAATACGACACATTTTCTAAGTGTATTTTGGCTGCAAGATAGTAAAATTCTCGAGTATCTAGAAATTTTCCATTCAGCAGCCTATCAACACGCTTTTGAAAAATTTGTAGTACGATAAATGTAATATTAAAAATGTTTACTTATTATTACAGATTACATATATTGACTATAGCAGAACGATGCATGTTGCAACTGCAATTTTCAAGTTATTGCCTAACATTTTATCATCGATATGTCTAAAAAAAATCTTAACTCGAATCTTTACATGCTGTCTTAAATTTTTTATTTAATATTTCACTTTCTTTATTATAATAAATGAAACTTTTTTCCAGGAAGGTAATTATACAAATATTCTGAAAGTTAGAGTTACAATATTACAATGTTAGACCAAGTATGTCTATAGAAATACATACAAAGTATTGTGAAGATTATCTTTAAAAAAAAACGACTGTACGCCATACACACATATATATATTAATTTTAACTCTCTCTCTCTCAAAAAGAAAATTATGGCAGTCTTCACTCCTCAACACCAACTTTTTTCTTTACCTGAGAATATTATAAAAAATTAAATGAATTTTTTTCACACCGCTTTATTATCTTTGTAAAAAAAATGTGCATTTATTCTCTCACAACAATTTTGCCTTGCAACAATTATTTATATTGTACACGTAAACAATACTCAACAATTATTTAAGTAAAAAGACAAGACAACTTCGATCTCTTTCTCGTTTAAAAATATCTCCAAATATGCGCGCGCGCGCGAACGCATATAAGTGTGTATACGTACACACACACACACACACATACACAAATTGCCTGACGTATTAGTCACTGGTTACACGAATGCGAACGAGCGTACAAAGGAGCAGTGAAAATGACGATATTTCAAGCGGGAACCCATTTCGCTTCAGCAGGAAAGGACGTTTCGCTCTGGCAGGAAAGCTAGGAAAGATAGGAAAAACGGAGCGCGGGCAGAGAGCGAGTAGCGATGCCATCATCGACTTGTCGGTCGCCGCGATGGTCATCTGACAATGGATTCCGCGTGAGGGTTAGGAGTTAATCGACGGGCAGGATCGACGGGGCGGGGATTCAGCCCGGAGGTATCGTCCCGCGCGCGGATGATCGCGCACCATAGCTGTGTCCGGCCGTGAAACAGCGCGCGATCCGTCGCCGCCGATGGTCGCGGCGCGCGATCATCCGCTTGGACATCTTGGCACGCTTGCACGGCCAACGCGGACTGACATTGGCCTGGAATCCTCTCGATCCCTCACGGCACGTCACGCGCGCTGCGCGGCGCGTCCATTGACGAACTCGGTCCCGCATATCGGGACTCGGCCGTCGGCTCGATAGTGCACTTGGTACTTACGGCTGTACGTGCGAGAGCGAATTCGAATCCCCGGATCAGGAGTCAGGCGTAAAATATGATGCAAGTACAACGCAAAGCCAAGGCAGGCGCCGCCGCAAGAGCTCTTTCTCTCTTCGCCGTGAACTATGCTAACGATGATATAGATGGGAGATCCTAAGGTTGGCATTGGCGATGCAAAGATTCTTCCCAGCGCGACTGGTGAGCACGAGTGGAACTAACGTAAAGCGCACGATCCACACGATCAACGTCATTGGCCGCGTTCAGCAGACACAACTGTTGAGTGAGCGCCTTAGAACATATAGACATGGAAGAGGAATAGGGACTTGAAATGTGTCCGGAGGAAGCGAGAAAGAAAATCGTAGTGGAGGAAGCGAGAAAGAAAATCGTAGCTCTCTCTCGTGAGTTACTGCTCGAAAGTGCGCATGCGCGCCAACTCACACACACACACCGATGCTTGTGTGCGCATGCGCACTTTCGAGCAGTAACTCACGAGAGAGAGGCACTACGATTTTCTTTCTCACTTCCTCCGGACATATTTTTCTCTCGAGAACAATAGGCATTCCTCTTCCATGTCTATATGTTCTAAGGTGAGCGCTCACAATCAGTATGATTGGTTAATACTTTTAGATCCAGCCAATCACGTTAAGAAATCATTGAGCGCTCACTCAACAGTTGTGTCTGCTGAACGCGGCCATTGGCCTAGTTTAAGCCCGCTGCAAACGATGCTATTTTTCCTGCTGGATTGCTTGCAATCTAATAAATTACTATCGTTGCACCATTCAGCACTCAGGATTCCTAGTAATTTAGTAAATCGCAAGCATTCCAGCAGGAAAAATAGCATCGTCTGCAGCGGGCTTAACATCGTTGTTTGATACGCATTTCAATAAATAACTAGTAAATGGATTTAGCCACTGGCTGATCGGTTGAAATACACTATTTGATACGCGTTTACTAATCTCAGGGCAACTTTCACCAAGCTCCGGTTAACCCAACCGGTCTAGTAACATGCAGGATTGCAACCGAATCTGATATATTTTCTCAGATTCTCACACAGAT
>NW_011967100.1:36706-47986 GCF_000949405.1 Vollenhovia emeryi | reverse complement strand
CCAGTAAAGTCAGTAAGGCTGGGTCTACATTGGATGTCGTAAGTCGTGTCGGAAGAAATTGACCAATCACAGTTCATTACACGACTTACGACATCCAATGTAGACCCAGCCTTACTGACTTTACTGGCGTGCGAAAAACGCAGCACCAGTAATTTTCATTGCTACCAACTATACTGTTTTCACTGGCAGTAACTAAATCCATTTTCGAACACATCCTAACATAATCTGTTCCCGCTCGGACAGCGCCACCGACGACCATAGACTGTGTCGTCGTAAGATGGGCAACTGCAAGTCGCCACAGTATCACGAAAAACGGGGCCGTGACATCTCTCAGGCTTCTCTCTGTGAGAGGTAATCTATATTTGTTTCATTTTAACTTATTGCACTAGTTCAGTAGTGCAGTAATAAAGAACAGGCCTTATGGTATATATTTCAGTGCGAAAACATTACGGTGCAGACGATACCTTCTCGCTCGCACAGTTTGTTCGATGGAGAAACGTATGCGAAAATTCTGCTCTTACAGAAAAGTTGCAAGGTGATTGGCTATCCGCGTGGCTTTTAAATATTGAGGAAGACCTGATGATAGGCAGCTTTATTTATCAGGTTATTGTAATTGAAAATACAACAGTTAGTACGCATAAATTACATTAGTTTTTTCGTTTTTCATTTATTTATTGTTAAAATAAATCATATATTCTGCTGCATATCCATAAATAGATATGTAAATATACATATACATATAATTAATATTATACGCTTAACTACTATAAAACCGCTTGTCAATGTTAATTACTCTTCTTTTTAGGTGTATAAGTTTTCTTATAAAAATCATAAAATAGGTACAGAAATATAATCATATTTACAACAAAGAAGGCTACCATTGCTGTTTGAAATTTGCAGTTGTACCATATAGCTACCAGTACAGGTAGTAATAGTAGAATAAATTGAACCTAATTTCACAAATAAATAAAAGTATTAACAAACGAAATTCTACAAATATGTATTGTATTATTTAGACAGAAATATTGAAGTAATTAGAATATATTTTAGACCAAAAAGTAATATCACATGAACAAGGTTGGGTGTTTTTTTTTTTAACTAAGTTCAGTTACAGTTAACAGCCTTGAAATTTGATTTACAATTAGTAAGATACAAGTTAAACTATAAGTTAGTTGAATTAAAAGTTAAGTTAATAATAAAAAGAAATTAAAAAGTTAAAAGTTAAATTTGTTTTATTTTTACATAAAATTTTAGAAACTTGCGATCACATAAATTGAATTGAATTTCACGATCAGCGTTTGGACACTCAATCACACTACATGGAATATGGCCCATTTTATATATTACGAACAATTTCACGTGAGTTCGAGAATCCAAACCTCAATAATGGCTGTGTAAATTCTACTAAAATTCATTGCCGGTGCTAAACGTATCCCCATTATCCGCCTCTCATTCTACTCGTATATGGGTACCCCCACCACTGCGATCAGCAGTGCATTCTGTATGTCGATGGTTTAAGAGAGGTAAATTAAAAGTTAAAAAATTAATAAAATTGGAAAGGCTCAAATATGTTAAACACAAATCGGAGGAATAAAGGACTAATGCCCGTTTCTACCAATGCAGATTAACTTTAATCTCGGCTTAAATTATTTCTTGTCCTTTTCCAATTCGTAAAACTAGAAAAAGATATAATGTAAGTTGAACCGAGATTAAAGTTAAACTGCGTTGGTAGAAAAAGGCATAAGAGCTGTGACAGGGTGTTAGTGTCTAAATATTTTATTCTAAATTTATTGCGAAAAAATATCACCTCGTGAAAAAATATCACCGCGTCCCAACCAATTCGATTACGGAGGTCGAATTGGTTGAGACGCTCGCCTAGCGAGAGGGAGGTCCAGATTCAAACCCCGGCCGAGGTAATATTTTTTCGTAATAAATTTCGTAATAAAAAATTTAGACACTAACACCCTGTCACAGCTCCTTTAAAAGTTAAAAGTTATCGATAAAATGTAAGAAAATTCAGTTGAAAGTTAACAATCTATGTATCTAAGTTAAGTTAAAATTATTTAACTTTTTAACTTTTAATTATTTAATTATTTAACTTTTAACTTTTCAACTTAACTTTTATTTTTTAGACACTACCCAACCCTGCATATGAATAATTTAATTATAAATAATTATATAGGTACTTGCCATTTGTATTATAGTTAGAATTGGTTTAAAGGAAGATACCATCCGTTGGACATTCGGACTCCATGCAGACAAGAAATAGTGTATGTACATGACTACGTGCACAGAACCATTTACCCATTGTATATACGTACTCCTTACGTCCAAAACGTATTTCAAATAATACCAGTAGGTCACTACATTAGATATATGATGATACACATGCAAAACAGAGACTTGATTTTGTTTTTTCCTCAATACAAATAAGCAGGTTTCGATATAATCAAAAAGTTTAATCCAAATTAACCACCATGATGCCTCAAACAGCTGAAACATAAAGGTCACATGTAAGATATAGATATACTTACAAAGTAAAATCTGTCCAATGTCTATCAATATAATTTTTTTAAAAGAACATTTTTTGCTTCTCTTTAAAAATAATATAATTACGAATTAAAAATTTAATTTGTTATTAGTACTTAATAATGCAATTTTTTACATCAGCATTGTCACTTATTGATAATTTTTACTGTAATTATTATATCGTGAACATATAAGTACTCTATTTGCATCAAGGACGGCTGCGTATCTCTTGCCACAATCTGAATTAATACGTATTTCTCCTAAAGCTGATGACCAACCAGCAGACATATGCACTTTTACGCTCCATAAGTTTATCAGAATTTGAATTAAGTCATAAATTAATATAACAGTTCTTAATTTATATGGCGGACGATTTTTCATGTAGCGAGGACCAGCATAATAAATGAAATACAAATATGCGAGAGTTATCAGCAATAATGGCAACGGCGAGGACAGGAATAGCCATTCGCGAGTTTGTGAGTCTGAAAAAATACAATTTTTGAAATAATTTAACTACTTTTTACACGATCTCCTCTCAATAAAACCTTTTGTTATGACAATATGACAACGGAAACTTTATACACTCTTCCTAAATTCTCGCAATTTTCCAAGTTAATTTTGTATTTAAAAGTGACATTGACTATGTGTTGTTTTGTTGTGCCCCTAAATCGGGGACAACAGTTTATTACAAAATATTAATAGAATTGCGAGTACATACACATATTTATAAGATATTACAAATACGATGTAATACAAACTTTTATTTCTATTTGACAGTTTTATAACCAAATTGCTATATTAATATAGATTTGTTTATTTTTAAGACTTTTTGTTAAATTTTCTTAATACCGTATACTTATAGAAGCTAGGTATACTAGGATAAAATTAAAAAGATAAGAATACTTACAGGATAATTCTACGAACAAATGGTTGTAAATTTCCACGAAAACCATTGTAGAAAAAATATAAATAGTTTAATAGTATATATATTGATATTTCTTAATTAACTTATTAACTTATTTTATTTTACTTATAATATCCCAGTATCGTCACGATTCCCTCCGTGACTTATCGTAACGATAGACTGGTTCTGCCACGAGTATAAAACACCTCGTATTTAAAATGATGAACGGTGAACTTTGAGCTTGGAAATGAATGTAGGTCTAGCATAAATTTAGCTTCAGTAAAACAATTCTCTTACTTAATTATTATTCTGCAATTAAATAACTTATTCATAAGATATATCAAATAACAAGTAGATTGTACCATAGCATTTTAAAATTATTATTAATTTCTTTTAATCCCAAACAAACAAGTCTGTCAGAACAGATTTCGTTAAATACCCGCTACAATTTTTAAGGCTAAAAATTTACAGATTGCATACAGGAACTGTGTATAATATTCAGTGACGAAGTTTTTGCAAGGATCAATCTGAGGTATATAAAAAAGAAATTAAATCTTAGCAATTAAAGATTAACATTATTTATTGAACAATTTGTTTCTGGCAATTAAAAGTATCTTAAGAATGAATAAACTCTGAACTTCAGTGTATAACTGAAGGAAACGGATTTGTTCATAAGTTGTTCACGGCCAAGGGTTCGAAGATTAGAAAAGAAAAACCAGAATCTTCGAATATACACAAAACACGCACCTTGACTGTAAGAAGATCACATTTTGTTCAGTTTACTGAAATGTGCAAAAACTTTGTTATGTACACCACGCTCATCAATTATTAGGAATATGTTTCTTGAACAATATGTACCTTGGTATACATATCACCTTGGTATTGAACGAAGTGTCATTCATTTTTGTCAGCGAACAAGGATATAATTGTTTCTACTTCTATTAAGATTCGAACAGGTATCGATGGCTTTCCGATATCACGTTACAATTCAAATTAATTATGACCAATTTTAGGTCGAATTATATTGCATGAAAAAGTATTTCTTATTGGTTGTTATTTTGGCAAAAGTAATCTAGCCGATGCAAATAAATTTTTACAACAATTCGTAAATGACATCAATGTTTTAATAGATAACTGATGTAACTTTTCGTCAGCTGGCTACCTGGGTTATAAAGGAATAAAATTTTTAGTCTTGTTAATACATCCCATCATACATATGCAATGCGCCCGCAAAATCTTTTATCACGCTTACTAAAAAGGTTATACCGCGGCTATTTTAACTATACAAAAGTATAACCAAGATGAGTTTATTGCAAACAAAATGTTTTTTCCTGATATTTATTGTCGAAATAGAACTGATGGTACTTTTCGTAATCAAGATCAAGAAGGGTATCATCTCGGTCGTTCTGTACTACTAGATATTAAAAATTTCGAAATGATATCTCTAGGCTCCGTTAGATTATATGCATATGATATATGTATATTGGTGTTATAAAAAAGCTTGTAAAATTATGGTTAAGTGGTCCTTTAAAACCAAGCTATTTAACATATCAAAAAATAGAGAATATCTCCAAATTTCTTCTAGATATCAGATCTTTTATTCCGTGAGAATTTGCAAGATCACGAGCATTACAAGATTTAGGCAACCGAGTTCCGTGTTCTTCTTGAAAAATTTGAAATCTATGTTAAGGATGTATCGGACCTATCTTCAAAATAGTACAAACTCGCTAAAAATTTGTGAAATTGTTCTTTCAGAATTTCTAATTTATTGCAGAAAAGTAAAAATGCATCCACTAAACGGTTGCTGAGATATAACTATTTTAATTTACACTGATTTTACACGTACTCTTATGGGAAAAGCCGATCTTCACGGATAAAACAGCTAAACAAATGTAGAAGAAATAGTACCAGTGTTTTGAATTTTTTTTATACATCTATTATACGAATAGATGAAAATATCTACCAAGTTTCAATAGTCTTTACTACACCGTTTTAAAGAAATAAAATGTAATAAAATATAACTTGAGATATTCGTGCTGTCGGCACGAATTTTTTAGTTTTGAAAATATTTGACGTTATTAAGAATTGAAATCAGAGTATTTTCACTATCAAAAGTTTAGGCTCACAAGTGAAAAAAATCGCAAATAATTCAGGAAAAGACATTTGTAAAGTGAAAAATACCTTTGTAGGAATACAAATAAGACTCCAACTATCGTTCAAGTTTCTTACATCTAGATTTACTATGCGTTAAGAGTAGATATTTAAGTATTTCCAATTTCATGCACTTTTGTCTAAGATTGTACGTCCAATACATCCTTAAAGAAGTCCAACAGACCGTTGGAACGAATTAGTAATCGCTATGCGGAAATGAGTTATTGTGGGAGAACTAGTGACAACGCAAATATTTAAAAAAATACAATATGTTAAATATAATATAAATATTTAAATTATATTTACATTTTTAATTAAAAAAATTTGTTTATAAAATATTTAATTTATAAAATATTATATTTAAATATTTCCAAAATAGAATTGCCAGATTTTATTGTTTTAATCAAATTTTCTAGCAATTGCTGTTTAATAGGAAAAGATGTAGCGTACTTAGTAAATATCACTACTACAACCGAAGATCAAAACGTTGTTATAGGTTGTAAATTTACGATAGTCGAGGAACTTTATAATACTCCATGTAGTTCTGTCCATTTAGGTATATTTAGAGTAACAAAATTATCTACTTTTCAAGTCATGGCCTTTGTTTACAATTTATATTTTATTCATATTTTGCACATTTTTTACTATTTCTTGATATCATGAATTATTAAATTTCTTGTGATTCCTGATTCTTAGAATTTATTTAATAGCATCTTTTATTTATGTAAAACCTAACGCATAATCAATATAAGTGTTATCAGAATAGAAGTATTTCTTTTTGAAATTTTTATTGTTTTGAAATCTCTTTATTAATGAACTTTTGTCATACAATATAAACTTAATTAATTTTCTTCATAAATTATAGAACACATGTATAATTATATAATTGATATTTTAATTTATGTGTTACTTAGATTTATTAAGCGCTCAAGTAACTACTTTTGTAAAATTCCTTGATATCTTCAGAAGACGAATAATTTAAAAAAGTTATAGATACACACATAGAAATATTTTTATCGCAACATACAAAGATTTAACTAAACGCATAATGTAATACAACCGATTCTTCGTTTTAAAAGTAGAATCGCTACGGTTGAGGAATAAAAGTTAATATTGGCTGCTTTCCTTTTAGGAGATACAATTCGACACAAGTTAACACACTCGAGCACAGTTTGCCACTGTGAAATGGCCAAGATTTAAAAAACAAGAATTTAAGAAAAGCTTTATCGAAAAAAGATTCTATCGAAATACTCAGAGCAGATGCGTTTATTCGGTTCAAAAACACTCCAACTCTCCTCCCGAACAGAGTCGAAAAATGTCGATTGAGTTTAAATTAAATTCTAAATGAAAAACGACAAGAGTCGATTTGTATCAAAAATGTCAATTGTGTTCTCTAAAAGAAAAGCAGCCTATAATAATATATGTATTGGCAGAAATATATGTGTGAGAATTCGCACGCATACACTAACCGACAATGAATTGTTTCACGAGAGAGGAACTGTTGTTCCCTCACTCATTGATAATTCGTCGATCGGCTTATGGAGAAAGTGGAGAAAAAGTCACTTCTCTTCTTGCGAAATAATTCATTGCCGACTGTACAACAAACAAGGGCTGTATTCAGGAACATCACCCGAGTGCCCCATCATGTATCATTTTATCCTTGTTGTTTACAAAGTACGAAACAAGGATAAAATGATACATAGGAGCACTCGGGTAACTTTTCCAAATGCAGCCAAGTAGGTGACCCTCCCTTCTTTCCTCTTTTTGATGGTGCAACAAGCTTGTCTTGTCTATCACACGAACATTCTTTCTGCTGATATATATACATACACACGCATGTTGAAGACCCTAAAAAAATGAAAAAAAGGAAATAGGATAGCTCTTTTTTTTTTTAAACTTTAATGCGATCCGCCAAGGAACAGGATAGACCGGTATTATCCGGTTCAACATTGATTTCCTTCACTTTTCCATTTTCAACAACCATCGAGTAACGTTTGCTGCGTTTGCCTCCTAAAGCTGGTAAATCCATACCAAGATCAATGGCGTCTGTAAACTCCGCCTTAGGATCAGCTAACATTCGTACCTAAGAGTAGAAACGATTTCTCTAAAAACTAACTTAATCACAAAAGTACGAGGAAATTTAAATGGTAATGTAATAATTATCGATAACGTGTAAGATCCAATTTTGATATAGATTTAAAATATAGATTTAAAATATTCAAATGAACGCACTTTTCCTGTTGCACCATGCTCTTTTCCCCAAGCTGCCATGACAAATGGGTCATTAACACTGATACAGAAAATCTCTGAAATTCCTTTAGACTTCAGTTCATCCGCTTTTAAAACGTAACCTGGCAAATGAGTCTGAAAAGTAATATTGACAATTAAATCAGTCACAATTACAATCGCACTGAACCAATTATTTCGAAAACTCAGTATCTTATTACATATGTACATACATACCGTATGACTATGTTTCCACCGAGAATCAGGGTCAGATCGGGTTGGGGTGAGCGCTTTTGCGGTGGAAACACCAAACCCCAACGTGATTCTGACCCGACTCCAACCCTCGGTGGAAACGTAGTCTATGTATAATCGCAAAAGTTCATCGAAATAAAAGTTTTACTTAATTTCGTAATAGCTAAATAAAAGGCTGCATTAACATGAAAAATTAAAATGAGTTCCAGAGCAATGTGTAAAAGGTTTTTCATTTTATTTCTCTAAGATGTGGAACTGTTAGGTGACATTAGAAATTACTGAAAAGTTACTCTTCTTTCTTTACCTTTGAACAACCAGGCGTAAATGCACCCGGCACACCAAACACTATGATTTTCTTGGACTGATTCGCTAGATTCACCTTGTCCGTTGGCGTGTTCTCAAAGAGGTCCACTTGGGGCAATTTGTCTCCAACCTTGAAAATCATGTCTAACTAATCCACTGTCTTTAAGTGAGTATATCATAAATATTTCTATTTATACAAGATAGCACTTATCACATTCGACAATCTATCTGCTCCGCCGGGTATGAGAACGTCAATCAGCGATTAGCAATTTAAAAATACATACATATGCACATATGTTGCGTACGTCACAAATTTCAATCGCAAATCCACATTTTATGCACAAATTTACCTTAATCGTGACATTCACTTTTTTGTCTACTTAAATAATGTAATTCATCGCACAATGTGACGTGCTTGGATAAATCGAAGAAACAATGTCCGAATGAGTTGCGTTTCACGCTGCGCATAATGCATCATTTTCCCTTGTTATCCACTAGATTAGATGTTAAATAAGACCGTGAATCTTTTTTTCTAGCGTGAACGCGTGAAGTGTAAAAATTTCATTGACGAATATTGAATTCTTCAATGAAATTTGTCACCTTTCACGAGTTCACGCTAGAGGAAAAGATGCTTAATCGAGCCCCAAGGATAGGCGACGCATTGTGCGCGTCATACGTGAAGCGGAACGCACCCTTAAATCGCGCATTATCCCCGGTTCGCGACGCGTCACGAAGCGAGATCTAACAGAGCGCGATCAGCACGGAAGGACGGAAGATAACGAGGCCGAGGGAATATACTCACGGCGATAACCATTTTTTGCGACGATACGCGGAAGCCTCGTTGAAAACAGCTGAACGTCGATCGCCGTCCGTTGACGGAAACAACGCGGCTGAACAGCTGACTCATGTAGTACGGCGAGCGGAATCCTCTCCTGAATCGTATGCCACGGGGGTCGCGGTCGCCGGCGAAACTAGCGATAATGGCGACTCGTTGCGAGCGCGCACGCGATAGAGCGGCCGGCACTGTTGCAGCACGGGGTCCTATTATGTAATACACATGTACACGTAATTCCGGCTCCGTTTATCGCGCGCGCTTCACCCGCTTGTCGAAATAAATCCCAATTGGATCGCCGTAGAAATTATTCCATGAAATTACGTTAATAAGCGCGCATACGTGATTGAGAATATACGCTCGATATTAATTATTCATCAATTTCTTTCAGGACGGTCGATATAGGTGCATCAATAAACGCTACGCCATTTGAATAAACATTCACCGTCGGTCGGTAGGCATTCGCATAGAATTCAAGACTGCACTTGTGGTTTTGAATATAAGATCCGACAATGAATACCGGCCTACGTCGACCGGAATTAGATTGGCGATTTCGTGTTTCCCCGAAATGGCGTTTGATCGTCGTTCACGCCATCGACAATTTAATTAAGGTATTTTTAATATCAATATACATATTAATGAAAACTTATTATTTACCCTGCTTATTTTATTTACGTACGCAAACAAAAGATTAATGTAAAACAATATGTGAATAATACATGTAATCTTGAAATACGAATATATCATCGGCCACGCGACTCGATGATCGACCGTCGATAAGAATGTCATAATGCCACGATCATTATTTTTATTGTTAGATTTTTCTTTGTTTTGTTTATTTTCTCGTTCGTCTCGTTTTTATATATTTTGACTTCTCTGGCATTTGGCTTAATGTAACGACGTGATTTCCATCTAACGTTTTTATCTTATGACACACTTTTATGTAGATATGTAATTACTAATATTAATTTATTTATTTATATATTTTTGTCCGTTTTTAATTTTTGTTAAATGTAGCTGTTGATTGAGGTCTTTTGATTATTGCCACTGTGAGTTTCAAGTATTGCTTGAAAAGGACCACATCCTTACGGTCGAAACGTCGCTTTAAAAAGTATTCAAACGTATTTAATCCCGATAAATTATTTTTATCCTGAATTTAACACATCGACAGCATTACTCGTCCTCGTTCAACATTCGCCGAAGAACAGCGATGGACGAAATGATTCCGGTATTCATAAAGATCGAGTCCTAAAGTCATCTGTTTTATCGACACATTCGAATATAGTTTTTGCGCGGGCAAATCTTTTTATTAGCTTTTATGCACAAAATAAGGACAGGCTAAGTTGCGAATAGCATTTTCATATTTAAAACCCTCGGGTTAGAAGTCTAATGAAAAAGATATTGGTGCTTGAAATTTTCAATTTTTTAATTGTTAGTAATTTGAAATTGGCTTTATAGAATTACAAAATTCTTTCACACGATTATAGTACGCATAAAAACAAAGCGGGGGGTTCACGACTTTATATAAAGAACGAAGAGAAATTTAAAATATCGCTTTATAAGTAATTGTGGCTAGGTTAGGTGACAGATTCACATGATATGTTTAATTTCTCTACGTTCTTTATATAAAATCGTGAACCCCCCGCTTTGTTTTTATGCGTACTATAATTGTGTGGAAGAATTTCGTAATTTTACAAAGCCAATTTCAAATTGCTCACGGTTAAAAAATATCAAATACCAATATCTTTTTCATTAGACTTCTGACCGGAGTGTTTTAAGTATGAAAATGTTCTGCTATGCGGTCCGCAACTTATCCTGGCATTATTTTGTGCATAAAAGCTAATGAAAAGATTTACCAGCGCAAAAACTACTCGAATCTTTCAATAAAACAAATAACTTTGGGATCCTCATAAGATCATCTTTAGATACTCTATAGCCAATAAAGTGTTCCACGCAGTATCTTTAGATAAATTCGAGACGGTCTTCAATATGTATTTAACATCATCTTAAATATACTCTTAATGTGTTTGGAACCAATCGCAGAGCCGTATTAGCGTCTTAAGACAACACTTAAGATGATTTT
>NW_011967100.1:25678-31283 GCF_000949405.1 Vollenhovia emeryi | reverse complement strand
TTTGTCTAGACCAATGAGCATGTTACGTAAATCAATGCTCGATGCTCATTGGTTTAAATGATTTTTATGCTATGCATATGTAGCTATGCAATTTTGTGTGCGACAGGCCTTAGACCCCGATTAGTCTGTTTCCTTACGCGTGCATTTATGGCCCAATCAGATTCCTTGTGCATACGTTTATGCGCTATGCAAGTTTCTCCGGATAGACCCCTTGCACAATTGTTGTCGACAGCATGTTAATGATGTTGTTTCGAATTAGCGCGTGGAATAATTCGCATCATTCTGAGTACGATGACACGTGCTTCTCTCGCGGTACCTTTGAAATTTCTCTCCCTCGCGCGCAGAAAATGAGGCGGGCGTCCCAATCTCGCCCATGCACGACATTCCGCTCTACGCCAACGGGGACAACAAGACCATGCACATGATCGTCGAGATACCGAGATGGACGAACGCCAAGATGGAGATATGTCTCCGGGAGTCCCTGAATCCCATCAAGCAGGACGTCAAGAAGGGCAAGTTGAGATTTGTCGCCAATTGCTTCCCTCACCACGGCTACATATGGAATTACGGAGCTCTGCCACAGGTGGGATGTTCCAGCGGCTGCACTCGGCTGTCGTCCAGTCATTAATTTTGATAGCTGCTTTCGATTCTTGCACCTGTCATAACGTTTATTCGCTACACACAGTTTTTAATTGTAAGCAGGAATTTGAGTTTCCCCGCTTAAAAAGCAACTGCTCCGTTACTCGGCTATTTGGCATCCCTGTATGCAAGGGGGTTTTTTTTTAGCCAAGCACTTCAATTTTCCCCTCGACGCAACTGGGATTATTTTATTAATCTTAAATAATATACAATGTTTTGACCGTACGGATTGCGGTCCTCTTCAAGCACAAATCTGTGAAGTATACCAATATGTGGCTGTACATCAATATGACTATAAAACTATGATAGAATATACACTTCCAAAGAAAACTTACAATAAATATATCCAATATACCGTATTAGATTGATTTCAGTGCGTCTCAGTATATATTACAGTACGAAACATTGAACGACTTGAACTCCTTTTTTCTTTTTTCTCTTTTAGAAAAACTGCGAAACAAAAAGGAATGATTTTCATCATTTGCCGTCATTTTATTATATCCATTTTTGTTTTGCGTATGTTGATGAAGAATAGTGATGTCGAGACGTGTGTATACTTTTGAAAATTGTAGAAACACGATAGTCTTTAGTCACCCAGATTGCTCATTATTTTTGGCCTTGACATTTGTTAATGTGTTTTTACATGTAGCCAGCGTTTCTTTTTCTTCTTCGAAGAGAAAGAACTTTATTGGCCGGCGTGAAGAAAAACGCTAGTTTAGGACTACAATGTTTTTTTTAAACGTTGCATTTATTACACTGCCGCCTGTGTCAGAAACGGCAATGTCTCGCAACAAGTTGACTGTTGTAAAGTCCTTTTATTCGTTACTTTATTAAATAAACTGTCATTCTCTTTCTGATAATACGCGTGATAATTCAGTGATGGTCTTATCGATTTATTATCTGAGCGTAAGAAAAGGTAGTACGAGCAGTTACACTAAACTTGCATTAAGTGCGTGTCTATATATATATAAGTCTTATCTTATGTTCGTGTATCTTGCATTGCATGAGTTTGTGATTCAAGGCGCACACTTATACTAGTCAATCATTCTTTACCATTACTTTTGAAATGCTATCTCGTTTCCTGGTTTCTTAAAGGAAAGGATACATTTCTTATCTTTTGTTATAAGCTATTTTTAATATGTAATACTATAATTTGTCATTTTTTGCGTTTTGTTACTGCAATAGGGTAACCGTATTAAATAATATAATTAATTAACAGACATGGGAAAACCCAGATGTTTTGGACGAAGCGACAGGCTGCAAGGGTGACAACGATCCCATTGACGTTCTTGAAATAGGCTACAGGGTGAGAAATAATTAATATATTTCACCCAAAGTTTTATTCGTCATGTCACAGTTGTTGCTGAAAGTATATTTGCATTGACGTAGGTTGCTAAACGAGGCGAAATATTAAAAGTGAAAGTTCTTGGAACAGTGGCACTCATTGATGAAGGTTAGATAATTAGGATAAGTTATACATATATACAGAAAAAAATATAGCAATATACTTGTCTCGTTATGAACAATCTTCATTTTAGGCGAAACTGATTGGAAGATCATTGTAATCGATGTCAATGATCCATTGGCCGATCAAATGAACGGTAATTGTTATATTTAAATTTACATTTATGTTTATATTATATTAAATTTACATTTAGAATATGTACAATATTCAATAGAATATACGTCTTCCGGTTAAATTCTTGAACACCGGAAGATCAAATAGGAGATTTTTCACTCGTATATCGCTAATTTAATAAATATTATTTCAGATATAAGCGACATGGAGAAGCATTTTCCAGGGTTATTGAAAGCCACAATTGAATGGTTTAAGATATACAAAATTCCGGATGGAAAGCCGGAAAATCAATTTGCATTTAACGGCGAAGCAAAAACACGAGAATTTGCATTGCACATTGTTGACGAGGTGCACCAACACTGGCAGACCTTAGTCAAACAGGAGGGTTCATCTAGTGAAATAAACTGGTTCGTAAAAATTATTTTTCAAATTGCGTATATCTTGGATGAGGCAATTGAGATGTTATTCTGTATATTATTTTTACAGTTCTAATGTAACAGTGGAGGGGAGTCCATTCAAGATTACCACTGAAGCAGCAGAAGAGGTCTTAGAAAAGGCGCCTGAGCCGGTGGAACCTCTAACTGTGGAACCGATAGGTAAACATCCTGAGTGTAACATAATAAAAGAAATGTAAATTTTCTTTCTTGAGCATGGAATTGAAATTGTTTTTTTTTTAAATTCTTTTCTATATATAACAGCACTTACAATGTTCTAATTCTTTCAGTTGACAAATGTTTCTTCGTACATCCGAAATTGTAACAGTTGTGATGGGAATTAGAAATTGCATTTACTTTTCAAATATTTGAATTACACGAAGAGATTATTAATATACATATACTGAATGTATGTGAATTAAAACCCTTGTTCATTGAATTGTTTTTATGATGTATGATTTCAGTCGATAAATGGCATTATGTACACCTTAAATGAAGATAGCGTGGATATCTTCGTTCAGTCAACTATGTCGAAGTCGGCTACTTCATTCGCTCATATTCAACATGGAGTTCTTTCTCATTTATCGTCTTCATGTTTTCCACTGATGCATCATTTTCTTTCTCATTGCATTCAAATAATTATAAATAGTATTTAAACAATTCGATATATATGCGGCGCTAGTGCTTGTTTTAATTAAAGTCTCTCACCCTTTTTTAAATAGATGCGCGAAGTATATTAAGTTGAATGACGAATTTTTTTACAAACAGCACCATTTTGATATTATGCTCCGCATATATATTATCCTTGTAATAATATTACGTAGATAGCGGCACGTTTCAACTATATGAAAGAAATATAATCTCATTATGGGTTGTGATCTAGCTGTATCGTTTTAAGCAGTCCTAAGCTGGGTTCCTTAGGTAAAAGGAAGGAAAAAATAAGGTTATAGTTCTCTCTCTTTCTCTCTCTCTCTCTTCAGTATTTTTTCCTCAACATGGAGATAACAATAAACAAATTAGCCTGAGTACAGATGCATATTTTATTTCCAAGAATTGTCCTGATTTTTTTCACTGTTTTAAAAGTATTTGTATTTCAAACATTCCATATGTATCTCCTGCATATTATTTTCGGTTTGAATAGGATAGTCAAGGTCCGCCGGTATTTTTCAAATGTGAAAAAGACGCGATTATAAATTGATTCTATTGTATTTTATCGAGGCCACGTCTCTTATCTCAATGTCCCGCACAGATAGCGGTTTCCGCAGAGACATTCTCCTGAAAATATATTTAGCAACGTGTACTAGGAACTACATACATTCATTCGCGTGATACGCATTCGCTTTGGACCCACGAAGTGGAGAAGCCCTTCGGTGCGATAAATTCTGCAGCTAGAACTCGAGAGTGAAAGCAAATTGCTGTCTCTACTAAAAAGATCGAATAAATTGCGATTTCTCGATAGTTTTGAAGGGAGAACGAAACTTGAGGAATTTCTCTGAAGTATAATCTAACTGACTTGATTCTAGAACATGTGAAACTCAAGAGAAATATATTTTCTCTGTTTGTGGTCTCAAAACGGTGTTTGAACAGTTACAAATTTTGAAGGTATCTTACAAGTTAACTGAGACAACTGAATACCTGCAGCTTAGTAAATTTTACATGCAAAATTGCTATTGTCGACAATTTTATTATAATTATTAAACCGTATACATCGCTTGTATGTACACACTAAGATTTGCTATTTCACGTGGATTCGGACCGCTATACAAAATATCGAGGGACAACAAAAGGCCGTTACTCCAGAGAAGTAAAATCTTTCTCTTTTTTTGTTATGTGGATTTCCCACCCTCCAAGGGACGCGGTAACGCGATTTAGTATCAAGTAAGGTAACAAGAGAGAACAATGGTGGCAATGGCAATCGTAACGAAGAGAATGGAATGAAAAAGAAGAAAAAAAAGAGATCGATCAGGCCGAATATAGCCGAAATCGTCTGGGGAGAACGGGACTGGGTTTTCCCCCGGTGCTCGTCTCCGACGAATTCCCCGCGACTCTTCTTTCCTCCTTTTTTTCCCCGGGCTGCTTTCGCGAGAAGATCAAAATGATCCAGATTAAAATGGCCTCGTGCTATGATTGGTCAAATCTGGAATTTCATTGAATAAAATTTCAATGTGATGCTAGAAATTTCAGATTTGACCAATCACAGCACAAGGATTATTTTGATCTCGCGAAAGCCGCTCCGTCAAAGCAACGAGCTACGTCGGGCAGGTAGGTAGGTAGGTGAACCAGCAGCTGGAGATATCGACTTTAGCGGCAATGTAGACGCGCGCGGCAGCCAAGGCCATAGTATAAAGGCCATTCTACAATTGCGTAAACGTAGTTGCAGGGTTGTAGGAGTAGAAGTAGTAGAAAGTGTACATCAAAATAATATACAATAGAGTGAGATACGTCGTAATTGAAGTTAATGATTGGTTAGCTTTTACGTCCTACATCGTTGTAGTCGTGAAAGATGAAGCTCAGCCATCTTTTACAACAGGCTTTACAATCGGAAATGCTAGTTTAAAACTGTGTTTTACAACACTGTACAACCGATAACAACCACGTTTACGCAATTGTAGAATGGCCTTTAAGCCTCGTCTACATAGAAGTCGTAAAGTCGTAGTCGTAAGAATAGTCGACTATGATTGGACAATTTCGTCACATAAGAATTGACCAATCATAGTCGACTATTCTTACGCCTACGACTTTACGACTTCTATGTAAACGAGGCTTTAAGCCTCCGCTACAATGATTCTCGGTTCTGTCTACAATGGTCGTAGTCGTAGTCGCTCGATAAGAATTGACCAATCGCAGTCGATTATTCTTACGACTACGACCATTGTAGACAGAACCGAGAATCATTGTAGCGGAGGCTTTACGTTTCTCTCTGCCTTGCCCTACGTCTACGACTGAGACAGTC